>NW_028190486.1:0-96610 GCF_048542155.1 Nylanderia fulva
ACCCCCTCCCTAGACGGCGGATCGCACGTGGTCGGCCGAATCGGTGGCTCGGATGCTCAGATCCCCGACGCTGAGCACGTCCGCCCGACGGATGTACAATTGGTACTCCGGATCCATGTTTTCGTCAACAGGTGTCGGGGTGGTAGCTTCTTCGTCTTTGGTTGGGCTTCCGGTGGTTATTTCGACGTTGATTGTGGGCACAGGTAGGTGAGTTCGAAATAGCGCGGGGTTTTGCCCGACAAATCGTCGGCGGACCTCGTCTAAAGTTCCTTGGCTATCGATTCCGTGTCTTTTGGCCTAGGCAATAGCTTCGGATTTTGATAATTGATTTACCCACGCGGGCATCTGGATAGGCTTAAGCGAGTCGGGATCTCCACTGGGCAGGTCCCTGTTCGGGCGCCATGTAACGGTTCACCTTTCCCGACGCCGCGGATCGGCTCGCCGGTTCCAGGATTCGGGAGGAAGGGGGAGATTCAGACTCGCTTATTCCTTATTAACAATACTTTGGTTTATTCAAAAAAAAAACAAGTAAACAAAATGATTGTTGGCATAAAGCCTAAATAGAGAAACTTACTGACTACTCGGTATAAACGAAATGTTTGTTGGCATAAAGCCCTAAATAGAGAAACTTATTGACTACTCGGTATAAACAAAATAAGGAGGCGTATAGCCTGTAGCGGTGTCCGGAAAAGATTTACAAATTACCCGGTATAACTTAGAGATACGGTGTACGGAGGCGTATAGCCTATGGCAGGAAGAAACCGGAAACCGGGAAACCCGGCGTAATGACGAGAAACCCGTCACCCGGTGTATAGCAGGAAGAGAGACCGGAAACCGGGAAACCCGGCGTAACAACGAGAAACCCGTTGCCCGGCGTGTAGCAGGAAGAGACCGGAAACCGGGAAACCCGGCGTAACAACGAGAAACCCGTCGCCCGGCGTGTAGCAGGAAGAGACCGGAAACCGGGAAACCCGGCGTAACAACGAGAAACCCGTTGCCCGGCGTGTAGCAGGAAGAGACCGGAAACCGGGAAACCCGGCGTAACAACGAGAAACCCGTTGCCCGATACTAAAGGTAGGAGGCCAGAAACCGGGAAACCCGGCGTAACAACGAGAAGCCCGTTGCCTGGCTAGGAGGTCTGGAGCAGGACTGGTGCCGGCTCATCCGTCGAGCCGGCTTATATACCCTGCCGGCGGTTCCCCCACTCTACCTCGAGGCTGTGGTGGGGGTAACGCCGGCGTCGTAGTGGGGCGCCTCTGGGGGTTGTAGTGGGGCGCCCCTGGGGTAGGGTGACCCGTGTATCAGTTATGATTTTGTGCTTAGGGGCGCCTTAGGCGCCATAGCCTCAAGTGGCGGGCGGGTGATCGGCCCGCGAGGCGTTAGTAACGGCTACGCCGTTACAATTTAAATAAAGACACCGAATTGTTAGACAGTAGTTATTTCGACATACTCAAAAAACTTTGCTGAATCATAGTTTAGAAAAAACATTGGCAATAAATAAATACATCACGCTCTCTACTTTGACATTTGTTATTCAGACTTCGCAACACACACTTGAAATATCGGGAAGAAGGACTTGTTAAAACGATAATGTAAGTTGAAAGATTTTTTAATTTTCTCTGACATTGATTTAATTCGCGTAATATTTCCGCAGCATGATTAAATGTCGTATAACTTGGCATCTCAGACCAATCGTCTTGCACATCTATTGGTCAACAGCAAAGAATCGTTTTAATTTTATATTTTAACATTTAACTAACTTTGTATTTTTAACATTTAACTTTGTATTTTAATATTTAACTTTTATGTATTGAAAAAGACTGTAGTGCAGTCGAAACGTTTACGATTTATATTGTTTCTGTAACGGAATGATAATTTAATTATTTAACTATTAATAAATTTTTACATTTTATTTATTTGCTCG
This sequence comes from Nylanderia fulva, assembly GCF_048542155.1. Lineage (NCBI taxonomy): Eukaryota > Metazoa > Arthropoda > Insecta > Hymenoptera > Formicidae > Nylanderia > Nylanderia fulva. The sequence goes on from NW_028190486.1 coordinate 1,925, forward strand.
TTCAGTTGGCCTACTATATTTGGTTTGTTTAATTTTGTTAATTTATACGAGCTTTTCATTAATTAATTTGAATACATTCATTTACAAAATCTTTAAAAAAATCATTAGCAGATGGTGGTTTTTCCGAACCATGAAATAAAGCAACTAAAAATATGTGGTTTATAAGAACTTTTATTGATTTGATTGAGCATAAAATAGGCCAAAACGAACTATTCGAATTTTTGCTTAACAGTAAACCATTAGTATTGACAGCTAATAAAAACTCTTCACCTCGTTCTAAGTTGATTTTATGATTTATACAAAATAAATTTATCGTTTTTTCTATACCAAAATAAAAATATGTCTCGGAACCTAAAGGTGTTACAATTATTTTACTAGGTGTTTTTAGTACTGTTCTTGCATCTTTTGAAATATTGCTACATCCCGGTATTTCTCGTATTATAGGAAGTAAATTTCCTAACGCCGATAACGTTATATTATCTTTTACAGCCCATACAGCTAATTTTGAGGTTAACGATATATTATTTTCATTATTATTGCACTCAATATTATTCGGTAATTTTTCGACATCATTATTAAGGGAATGCCGGAGCGTTGGCCGAACTCCGACGGGTTAGCGCTCTCATTTGAGAGGAACTAAAATTGTCGATAATTACCGACAATTTTAATTCCGTTATTATCGACAGTAATATATATATGTCAAAAAGCCATTTTAGTGTGTTCAACATATTGAAATTAGACAACATAATATATTTTTACTGTCAAATCATCTCGCACACGCATCTAAGCGTGTCAATGACAATAAAACATATATAAATGTGTCTCTTTATGACATAGTTGAACACAATTTTAATATTGCTTTTTTATATATTTTGATGATATATGCATATTTTCATGTATTTTTCAAAGGAAATATACAATCTACCATATATATATATATATATATATATATATATATATGTACAATTAAAGGTAGATAATTAAAGTATTAGTTTAAAAATTTGTCACATTTTTATAATAAAATACTAAATACAAAATGATCAAAACCTATATATGGCTGTATATTTGAATCTTTTTGAACCTCTCAAATAATATATACATATAATATATGAAAATGTATATACATTAAATGTACATATAGATATATATATTGGATATACGTAGTACATGCATATGATGGACAGTATACGTTCTTTCGATAAACATAGTACATGTATGTGCGAGGTACAGTATACGTTCTTTGGATGTACATAATACATGCATGTGATGTACAATATACGTTCTTTGGATATATATAATACATACATGTGATGTACAATACACGTTCTTTGGATACACATAGAATATGCTAAAAGTGCGACGATATGGATATACAAAAATGTATGTTCCATGTATGTACATTGGATGTACAAATGGATGTATAATAGATCTACCTGAGACCTACGGTGCATTGCTTTTGAACATCTATACGATCTGCAATGGGCATCTTTCAGATGTGTTATGATATACACAGGATATCCAGAATCAATTTCCGTATATTCTATGTACATCTAGGGGATCTTTTGTGCTGACTGGCAAATAACTCGTAGCTTTCTCTTTTTTCACATTTCAAAATTCTTCGTAGCTATCTTTTAAAGTTGCAATTATTATCATAAAAAATATTACAAATATATTAGATTAAGAATTTTTAATATTAAATATAAAAATAATATCTCTCAATATCAAATATAAATATGATAATAGACAAGTTACAAGAGCCAAACGTGGATGACGGTGCGTCGATTATAGCGAAAATTAATTTTTTGCTACAACTAAATAACTTTGCTCTTATAGTTTGTTTATTATATTTATTTAAAATTATAAAATTCTTAAATTTATTAAAATTCTTAAAATATATAAAATAATTTACAAAAAAATACATTTAAAATAAGTATATTTAAAATAAATATCTTATCCCAAAAAATATAACTAAACACTCGTACATAAAACGGTGGAGAAAATTTTATAAAGTACATCTAGCTTTTATCCTATCTGAAAAAATTAATTAAGAATCTTACAAATTATGATGTAACATTACGTAATGACAATAAATTTACATCTACAAAATAAAAAAGGCAATAAGAGCTACATAAGTTCTATACTAGAAATATATTTGTGAAACGATTTATAACATAAATTATTAAAAATTATACAGAAGTAAGTTCAATTCGTCGTACGTTTTGGTTGTCTTTTCCAACCTTCTTTAGCGCAATTAATAATTAAAATATTAGTATAAATTAACAATAAATTATTCATCGATGTCATTATAATAAAAATAAAAATGTCCGGAGTCAAGTCATATGCTAACGCCCGAGATCAACGCATTTATAAAGCAAGAGCATTTTTTTAGTATATATTCTATTCCTCACAACGTCATTATATGTAATAGTCGCGAAACAGATCTCTCGCTAATTGTTCTGTTAGGAGATCGGTTGCGAATCTCGATAACAGCCATTGTTAATATGTTTATAAAATCATAAGTATACGAAAAAATTAATATTGAAGATAAGTAAATTAATAAAAATGGACTTACAGTTAGATTGAGTAAGATGTTATATTGTGACGTGGAAGCTTACACATGTTAATAGCTCGAGGTAACAATAACGTATGATTTTTTGACTCTCGGAGAGGCGACCGCACAACTGAAAAAATAGTTAATTGTTTATGTTTTTTAACTTTCAGATCTTTGGTAGTCTATATATAATGTCGTCATAGATTACCAACAAGCCATCGATATCTGTTTTTAAATTGAGACTGTTATTTTGCCTTTTTATAAATATCATCTCCGAAATTAATTTTTTATTATACTGTGATTCTTTATCAAGTATTTTTACATCGTCCCAACAAAATTCATGATTATGTTTTAATCTATGGTCAGTGATTACCGATTTTTTTACATTTCTGTGTATATTAGATCGATGTTTAGATATTCTAGTAGATAATTTCCTACTAGTCTGACCAACATACGATGCATTGCACTCTTTACAGTCTATCTTATACGAGGGTCACTATTTATATTTCGGGAATTGACAACACTGATGTCATGTGAGTTCATCTGACGGTTCCATCATAAAGTTTGACATTTTTGACAATATACGTACTCAGAACATTTTGTCATACGGACGCTATTTGTTTATTTTATATTTAGTTGAAAGTTTCGTCTCGGCAAAAAATGGAACTGAATCGTGAACATTTTCGTGCGATGATTTTTTACGACTTTCGTGGATTATCACAACAAGAGTACGTCAATCAACTTAATTTGACTTTTGGCGATGAAGCTCCATCAAAACCACTGTGTATCGCTGGTATAGTGAATTCAATCGTGGTCGTAGTTCGCTGTCCGACGAGTTTCGTGAAGGTCGTCCAAAATCGACTGTAGTGCCAGAAAACATCGATGCTGTGCACGAAATGAGTAAGCAAGATCGTCATGTAACCTATTGTGAGATTGAGGCATCCCTAAGCATTAGTTCCACCAGCATATATGCGATTTTACATGAACACTTAGCTGTGCGAAAGTTATGTTCGCGTTGGATCCCACATAATTTGACAATCGCTCAAAAAAAGGCTCGTGTCGATTGGTGCAAAGAAATGCTTAAGAAATACAATCGCGGTGCTTCAAAAGACGTTTATAAAATCGTGACAGGTGACGAATCATGGATATATTCGTATGAGCCCGAAAGTAAGCAGCAGTCGACTGTATGGGTGTTCCAAGATAAACCAAATCCAACAAAAGTTGTTCGCGCACGAAATACTTCAAAGAAAATGGTGGCCTGTTTCTTCGGAAAAACTGGTCATATTGCAACAGTGCCTCTAGAGGATCGTAGAACAGTAAATTCTGAGTGGTACACAACCATCTGTTTGCCAGAAATCTTCGGTGAAATAAGGAAAACAAACAAGAGACGTCGGATTGTTCTTCATCATGACAATGCGAGCTCTCACACATCGGCTCAAACAAGAGACTATTTGAGCACTCAAAACATCGAATTGATGGGTCATCCGCCGTACAGCCCTGATTTGGCACCCAATGATTTCTTTTTGTTCCCATCCGTGAAGAATAAACTGCGTGGTCAACGATTTTCATCGCCCGAAGAAGCTATTGAAGCGTTCAAAAATCATGTTTTGGAGATACCTCATTCGAAATGGAATAAATGCTTTGAAAATTGGTTTAAGCGCATGCAAAAGTGTATCGATCATCGTGGCGAGTACTTTAAAAAACAATAAAAATATATTTGCAGCTTAACTATTTGTTTTTGTTCCTATTCCCGAAATATAAATAGTGACCCTCGTATATCACATTGGTGTTTGAAACCTTAGGAATAGGATCTTTGTGTACTTTGATATATTTATTCAATTTGTTAAGACTGTAAAATGAGAGTTTAACATTTATATCTTTAATGATGTTTTTATATTGTTCGGTAAGTGTCGGTAAAAATGGGATGCAAAATTACGAGACTTTTACATTTTGGTCATTCTTGTTTGTAAGAATATTTCGTTTTTCTATTAAATGTTTTAGTCTTTGGTTCATTGTGTCAAAAATCAATTTCAGAGGATAATTATTTTCAAGCAATATTTTGATTACTAACTCTACATTATCTTTATGAAATTCTGGATTTGATAATAAAAAGGCTCGATCAACTAGCCGCATTATCGTACCTCGTTTTTGACTCATAAGATGTTGAGACAGGAAGTTCAGATATCTACCAGAAAACGTTTTTTTATGGTATCAATCGTATATAATGTTATTGTTTTTTAATATCAATGTTAAGTCGAGAAAATTAGTTTTATTATTGTCTTGAATTTCAAGAGTAAACTGGTTCTTTCGTAAAAAGAATTAAATAGATTTAATGTGTGATCTATGGAATCCGATGGAGCAGCCATTATTATATCGTCAACGTATCTAAAATATATGGGTGGACAAAACTTTAGTTGTTGAAGAGCTTTATTTTCTAAATTTTGTAAAACGATGTCAGCTATGATAGAAGATAGAGGTGAACCCATTGGTGTGCCGAAGGATTGTCGATAAAAAACATTGTTAAACGTAAAATATGTAGAATTTAACACGAAGCTTACTCCAATTAAAAATTCCGACTTAGGAAGATTACAATTATTTTCAATATATTGCCATCTATTGGAAACACTCTCGAGAGCTAAATCAATAGGTACATTAGTAAAAAGTGAGATAACATCAAGAGATAATAATTTGTAGTCATCTTGTATGTAAACATCTGAAATTTTGTTAACCATATTGAAACTATTTTCTATGTGGCTGTTACATACAGGGAAACTATTATATTATTCATAATTTGGTGTAAGTGAAGTGCTAATTGATATAAAGGAGTATTTAAAGAGGATACAATTAATCTAAATGGACAATTTTCTTTGTGGATTTTTGGTAAACCATATGCTCTCGGTAATGTTCCCTCACTAAATGACAATGAACGATATGTCTGCAACGAAATGTAATTATTATTTTTCCATCTAGTAAGTAAGTCATGTAGATTCGATATCAATTTTCTAATCGGATCCTTATTTAAAACTAAATAAGTTTTATCATCATTTAACATATCTTCAATCCTTTCGATGTATTTATCTCTATCTAAAGCCACAGTTATGTTATCCTTGTCTACTCTTGTTAGTATCAAATTATCATTTTTTTTAAGGAAGTTATTTGTAATAGTATTTAAAAGTATTAATTTTTTGTTAGTTTCACTATTAGGATACAAATATATACTAATAGATTTAAGGATGTTATTAGACCTTGCAATGATGGTCTTGCGATCAGCAATTGGAAGTTTTTTTAGATTATTCTCAATATTTCTAATAAAATTTACCGTTAGATCAATTAATAATATTTTTCCAATAATACTTAAAATAATTTTGCTTTACGCATTATTTTACGCGAAGCGCGGGCCTCAAAGTCTAGTTTCCCAACACTGACCCCGCTATTATTAGTTTTCACACAATTTTTCATTTTACAAAATTTGTTTGTACACAACACTTGTCGTAAAAGATTTCGGATTTTCTTTAATGGTGCGACAATGTGGTTTTTAAATACTCTTTAGATTTTTTAAGTCTGTCTGTCTGACCGCGAACTACTTACACATTTATGGACTAATTTTTGTGAAACAGGTAATTGTAAAAGTTTTAAAATCATATAGTAATCATTCTCGACAAATTTCGAAAATTTTGATACCGATTTTAAGAAAATCGGTCAATAATTTTGTAATTGCGTAGGTGGCTGCGTGGGTAAGGGTGCAAAACTTGTAAGAAAACCATATCGTCGCCATCTCCGAAAAATTTGCAACCAATTTAAAAAAAATCGGTCCATAAATAAGCGTTTGCGTGGGTGGGGATGGAAATATTTAAAAAAACCGTCACATTGTCACAATCCTCAGAAAATTTGCGAAATTTTGGTGCCAATTTGGTGAAAATCGGTTCACAAATGTAATAAAGTAGTTCGCGGTCAGACGGACAAACGAACGGTGCTTATATATATAAATATTTTACACATCATTCAAATTTTTATATAGTCCAGTATAACTAAACTTAAAGAGAGCAAAACTTCATAAAAATTAGGAACAAACTGAATTTTTGCGGAGACCTTTATCGATGTTTTAATAAAATCCTGAAAAGTACCCTTAATTTTATTCAGGGCGTCGTTTATGGGGGGTAAATTTTAGTTTTTTGCCATTATCTAGAAAACTATTAAGTTTATATTCAATTATATATTTTTTATTTTACATTTACATACAATCACATAACGGAACTATATCTACAACACTCCAAAAATATATTTATTTTGAAGAAAAAAATGTCTGAAGTACTATTTAGAGCAAAAATTATTTTACGAAATAATCTCAATAATATACCATTTAAAAAAGTCATTTATAAATTTAGCATAAACTGCATAACATATTCTTAGTTCTTGAATAAGTATATTTTCAGGGTTTAGTACGTAAAAATAGAAAAAAATTATAAAAATTAATGCATTTAAATTGTAGTTGCAATATTTTAATTATGATTGTTTCGAAAAAATTATTACGAATTTAATAAAGAATAACAAAAAAGGGAAAATTATAAAACACAAGAATGCCAGCTGTAATAGTAATAGTTGTGTGTGTGTGTGTGTGTATGTGTGTAGTAATAGTAGTAGTCCTTAATATATTTAAGTTATAAACAAAGAAAAAGTAAAAGATCGACTAATCCAGCGAGACATTATGTGGATCTTGATGCGACAGTGAAATTGCGCGAGCTTACGCTGATATTTAACAGCGGCGCGTGAAATGAATGTATTTAATAAAAAAATATTTTTAATTGTTAAAGACTTATGATACCATAAATGAAATGAAGTGATGTTATACGTTAAACTCAATGTATGTTTAAATTAAAAACTGACTTTATATGATAAAGTTGGAAAATATTTTTAAAATCTTTCAATGCTTATATTATATAGATATAAAATTGAGCAGATTTTAAAGTATTTTCTGCTAGTATTTTTTTAAGATAAAAATTGCTTACAATAATATACAAAAAAGAAGTTCTATCAGTTTAAAAAATTTTACAATTTTTTTTATTCTATTAGATAAATTTTATAAAAATTTATACAATTAAATATGTAGTTTTGAGACTTTCGCGGCCATTGGAATCATCAATGCAAAAGGTTTCCGGATGGATGCCGACGTTTCGCAAACGTTGTAGTTTGCATCTTTAGGGCTGAGAACTCCGATATTGAGCTTTCTTGGGTTGTGGTCCTTATATATATTATGGGAGGTTTTTCATCTACGGAAAAGTATTCCGTAATGACGCCGCCTAGTGGTGTGAATGTATAATAAGGGCAGTGTGCCAAATAGGGTTTGTTTGATAACCTTTGTCGCGGTTGAGGTTGTCGGGATGTTTCAGAATTTCTAGGGCTTCACGATGTTTTCTGGCAAAATAGCTTTGCGAAGGGGTTAGTCTGGTTGCTTTATCGTATTGTACCGAGTGTCCCGTCTCCATCCAATGTTCTGCCAAGGCTGATTGACTAAAATGGCAGTACCTGGCACTCCGTTGGTGTTCCTTAATTCGTGTACTGATCTTTCTCCTAGTTTCTCCAATGTACATTTTTCGGCAGAAGCAAAGAATCCTGTATGCACCTGGTGTTTCTAAGTGTGGTCTCCGGTCCTTGGGATTAGGAAGTAGTTGCGCAATCTTATGTTGAGGTTTGGAAATTACTTTGATATTGTGTTTACTCAGGATCTTGCTAAGGCGTTCTGTTGTACCCTGAAGATACGGACGGATCGTTCATTTTTTATCTTCTTTTTCTTCTTCTTCTTTTTCACTTGATGCACTCATATTTGTAAAACTGGAGATTTTATTTTTCAGCCTTTCAGTTGTTCGATGGATGTCTTTGGTGTTGTACCCATTCTTGGTCAAGACTTGGTTGAGATGTTCTAATTCTTCATTCAGGGAAGTTGGTTCAGAAATTGTTAAGGCTCTGTATATTAATAAACTGATGACAGAATTCTTCTGAGCCGGGTGATGATGAGAGGTGGCATGGAGATAACGATCCGTACATGTTGGTTTTCGATAAACCTGATGGCCTAAGGTGCCGTTTTTGTTCTTCTTAACTAACACGTCTAAAAAGGGGAGCTGATTATTCTGTTCTATTTCCATTGTGAACTGAATACTGCGGTGCTGAGAATTTAGAAAGTCGAGAAATTGAGGGAGCGTTTCTCTGCCAGATGACAAAAGTGTCATCAACATATCAAAACCATGTAGAGGGTTTGAGAGGTGCGTTTTTCAGGACTTTATTTTCAAAATGTTCCATGAAAATGTTTGCAATAATAGGTGAAATGGGGGATCCCATTGCTGCTCCGGAGGTTTGTTCATAGAACTCTCCTTGAAATTGGAAATAGATGCCGCGTGGTTTAACAGCATAATGCTGACGTTTCGCAAACGTTGCAGTTTGCATCTTCAGGGCTGACAGCTTCGATATTGAGCTTTCTTGGGTTGTGGTCCTTATATACAAAATGGGCCATTTTAAAAAATACGATCAATTTTCTCGTAAACTAAGCGAAATATCGAAAAATAGTTCAGACATGTGTTGTATGGTTTCGAAGGTGCTATAAAATGGTGCCATTGGTTTGACCTTGGATATTCATCTGAAGATCACGCAAAGGTCACTTCAATTTTTTTAAATAGCACTCCCTATTTTTTATTACATATTCTTATAGCTGACCTCGAGAGCTTTCCAAAACACTATAGTCAAATGTTTTTCCATTGCGTACTTTTCGAGTTATAAAGCTCGAAAGTTACTACATTTTAATAAAAATACAAAATATATATATATATATATATATATATATATTATATAATATATATATATATATATTTTGTATTTTTATTAAAATGTAGTAACTTTCGAGCTTTATAACTCGAAAAGTACGCAATGGAAAATATATATTATTTCTTAAAATATTCATTTTCCGATAGTCTTATTTTACATGCTCCGACCAATCAGGGCAAAGTCCAAGCATGATTCAGATAGTCAAGACAAGATCCGGACATGATCCAGCCAATCAAAACAAGATACAAACACGATCCAGCCAGTCAAGGCAAGATACGAACATGATCCAGCCAGTCAAAGCAAGATCGTTGATGGTTCCGTCAACTAAAGTAAGATCAAGAAGAATTCTGCCACCGAAGGCAAAATCGAGAATGATCCAGTCAAAAAAAATTTATCGAATCAATTGTTCGAAGTTATCTCCATTGGCTTGGATACATAATGCCATCCTATCTTGGAAATGTCTTATTGTCTTGAGTAACATTTTGCGCGTTATCCTTCTGCAAGCTTCTCGTATCCTTTCTATCATATTTTCTCTCGTTGTAGGCGTTTGCTGTACACGACATTTTTCAGATATCCCCATAAGAAAAAGTCGGGCGACGTCAGATCAGGAGATCGTGGAGGCCACGCGACGGGTGCATCTCGTCCAATCCATCTGCCATTATACGTTTCATTCAGGTAATCTCTCACACATCTTGTATAGTAAGGTGGCGCGCCATCGAGTTGTATCCATAACCTTTGGCGTGTTTGCAAGTCAACGTTTTGAAATAATTGTGGTAAGTCATCTCTAAGAAATGCCAAAAAGTTTTTATCGTTGACATTTCCGTCAAAGAAATAGGGACCAATCAAATACCCCTTTACAATCCCGCACCAAACATTGACACTCCAACGATTCTGATTATCTATTGGTCTATGCCAATGAGGATTAACATCTGACCAATAATGACAATTATGCCTATTTAGCTCACCATTATTTTTAAATGTCGACTCATCAGAGAACATAACAAAATTGAAAAAATTTGGTTTAGTTCTGATCATTTGTTGTGCCCATTGACAAAATTGGATACGCAATTGCATATCTCTTTGACTCAGAGCTTGTGTCATAGTTATGTGATAGGGATGGTATTTAAGTTTCTTTATAATCCTCCTAATTGTTGATCTTGGAATACCTAATTTCCTTGCCAAAATCCGCTGACTTACATGAGGATTAAGATGAATTGCTGCCAGGAGCGTGATCACACGATTGTCATTTTTATCATACACATGATCTTTCCTTTTACGTTTGAAATGACCTTCACGAGCTTTTCGTTCGAGGTTTCGGATTAAAGCAGGATTGGGGTGTCCTTCCCTTGTAGGATACCGATCTCGGTAAACTCGCGAAGCTTTGTGATAATTTAAATGACATTCTCCAAGAATGAGAATAATATCAATGATCTCCGATGGTGAATAGTCTGGCATTATTTTTTCCGTAGTTGCAAAATCCTTGAGCGATAATGAAGGGATACAATTGATAATTTGTATACAAATTTTTCCTTTAGTAAGTATAATAACCATTTGTGCATTATTATCGTATCCCTCTATGTCCCTGTAAGATTATTACGATTTGCTCATCTGACGTCGCCCGACTTTTTCTTATGAGGATACCTGAAAAATGTCGTGTACGAGCAAACGCCTACAACGAGAGAAAATATGATAGAAAGAATACGAGAAGTTTGCAGAAGGATAAAGCACGATATGTTACTCAAGACAGTAAGACATTTCCAAGATAGGTTGGCATTATGTATCCAAGCCAATGGAGACAACTTTGAACAAATGATTCAATAAATTTTTTTTTACTGGATCATTCTCGATTTTGCCTTTGGTGGCAGGATTCTTCTTGATCTTACTTTAGTTGACAGAACCATCAACGATCTTGCTTTGACTGGCTGGATCATGTTCGTATCTTGCCTTGACTGGCTGGATCGTGTTCGTATCTTGCTTTGACTGGCTGGATCGTGTTCGTATTTTGCCTTTACTGGCTGGATCGTGTTCGTATCTTGCCTTGACTGGCTGGATCGTGTTCGTATCTTGCCTTGACTGGCTGGATTGTGACCAGATCTTGCCTTGACTGGCTGGATCGTGTCCAGATCTTGCCTTATCTGGCTGGATCCGTGTTCGTATCTTGCCTTGACTGGCTGGATCGTGTTTGTATTTTGCCTTTACTGGATGGATCGTGTTCGTATCTTGTTTTGACTGGCTGGATCATGTCCGGATCTTGTCTTGACTATCTGAATCATGCTTGGACTTTGTCCTGATTGGTCGGAGCATGTAAAATAAGACTATCGGAAAATGAATATTTTAAGAAATATATATATTATATATATATATATATTTTTTATATATATATATATATTATTTTGTATTTTTATCAAAATGTAGTAACTTTCGAGCTTTATAACTCGAAAAGTACGCAATGGAAAAACATTTGACTATAGTGTTTTGGAAAGCTCTCGAAGTCAGCTACAAGAATATGTAATAAAAAATAGGGAATGCCATTTAAAAAAATTGAGGTGACCTTTGCGTGATCTTCAAATGAATATCCAAGGTCAAACCAATGACACCATCTTATAGCCCCTTCAAAACCATACAACACATGTCTGAACCATTTTTCGATATTTTGCTTACAAGGGACATGTCACAACTGTCCGGAACCGATTTGATTCTCCTTGAAATATGTTGTTAAATACACAAATCTAAAAGACACGTATTTTTTTATACGTGCGCAATTTGAGTTTTAAGGGGTGAAACACCCCTTTAAAGAATAACGGTATTTTTCTTTAGGATCAAATATCTGCTAAACTATAAGAGATATAAAGAAAAAACGTACAACAAATTTTAATGGCTTGAAGAGTACTTTAAAGTTATATGAACAAAAATTTTTTTTTTTTTTTTTTTTTTTTAAAAAACCCTCACCACCTAATTTTTTTTTTCAAAATTAAAAATTTTGTTTTACCTAATTTAAAGCTTATTTTTTTCCAAATTCAACCATGTGTAATAAAGTTATGTTACGAAATATCATTTTCGAAAATTAATTATAAACGCTCCCGTATATACGCTCATCCGTGCTATGTGCGTAAGTAATTACCGTCGAACAATAAAATATATAAAAAATGTTTTTGTATAATTCTTATTTATGTTTTCTATGTATTTATAACTGCGTATTGTGTATATTTAGATTTAAAAAAAAATTTTTAAATATAATTAATAAGAATTTTTTAAATATACCCCCTGCTTTCTTATTATTTCTTTAATATTTAATTTCTTCTATAAAAATTAAAAACAATTATATTTTATAATAAAATTATTTTTTAATTGAATCTTGCGAATACCAATGTCGCAATATTTGGCATAAACAAATTTTATATCTTACGTTAAATGAATCATAAGATAAGATTATGTGTACGTGTTCCAGATAAGTTATAATTTTTACAATAAAATCTTTAATACGTTAAAATAAATAATAAAATAAGATTATGTGATGACGTATTTCTGATAAGTTAATATAAATTGTTCATGTAGCAGCATAATTCTCACAGTCGGTGTAGTCTTTTCGTTGTAATAATATCTGTGTAAACTGTTCTTTTATTGCAATAGAAAGCAAAATATAACATCTTTGAATATGATTATCAATCCGCTTAACGTTGTTAGACTTTTATTGGTGTCAATAAATTCAATATATTTAACAGAAACGCCAGTAACTGAAGCAGAAGTGGAATTAAAGGAAAACATTAAAAAAATATTACTGGATAGCGTTTTTCATTATAATGGGGTGGAAGTAACGGAAGAAATATATCTCGATTATGAAGAACCTTATAAATTACATAGTTTTGAAATAATTGAAGATGACGAAGAAGCATGGCATGAAGATAGTTTAAATTCTCATCCTCATTGTTCAAATGATGATACAAATTTTGATAGTTCTTATAAAAGACGAGCTGTTGAGTATTGGCGATTTCGGGACACTGATGAAAACAGTAATGACAGAAAAAGGAATCGTCCTCTAAGAGTAGTACAAAATAAATTTAGAAGAGTTTCATCTGAACGTCAGTTAAGGCGATGGGAAGAACAAATACAATCAGGTGGAAGTCGTACAGAAAAATTATCTTACATCTCCAAATTTACACATGATAAATTTACTGCAGCTGTCGAATCAGGATTCATGGTTCATGATATTGATTTAAAAAGATGGGCTTTACAAGCTCAAGAAGAAATAGGAAATTTAAATCCTATATTTAAAGCATCTCACAGTTGGATAGCAAGATTTAAGAAGTCTCACCGAATTGTTTCAAGAAAAGTTACGAAGTTTGTCACTAGAAGAACATTAGAAGATTCTGCTGATTTGCAAAAATCAGCTGATGATTTTCTGGAAACAGTAAAACCTCTTATTGAACAGTTTGGATCTGAAAATATTTACAATTCAGATCAAAGTGGTTTCCAATTGGAACTTCACTCTGGAAGATCATTGTCTAACCAGGGAGAAAAGAAAGTAGAACGTGTCGTGCAATCCATATCATCAACAACCCATTCATATACGATACAACCAATAATATCCTGTAATGGCAATTTGTTGTCCCCTTTATTTATTGTATTAAAAGAAGCTAATGGTAAATTTGGACCAAGAGTACAAGAAAATTTATTTAAAGCAGAAAATGTTATTGTAAAAGCATCGAAATCTGGTAAAATGACATCAGGTATTTTCCTTTTATAATTACTTTTTTTAACAACCTTATTTTATTTAACAATTTAATAAGAGTCATAAAAAAACTATTAAATTAACATTTATATTTTGTACAGATCATTTTAAAATGTGGTTAGAAGAAGCTTATTTCGCAAACATTGGTCCTAATAGCGTTCTTCTTATCGATTCATGGACTGGACATTGCCCCAATATGATTTCGGATTTAACACCTCCTGGAACACATATTACTACTATGATAATACCGAAAGGAACTACAGGGAAAATACAACCATTAGATGTTTATGGATTCAGAATTTGGAAAAATTTTGCTAAAAGATTTTCAGATGCGGTTTTACTGTTGGAAAGTAATATAAACTTACATGAACGAAATAATATAATAAAATTGCAATCTTTGATACATAATCAATTGTCATCCCCACGATATCAAAACTTATTTAAATATTCGTGGTTTAAAAGTGGTTATACGAATGAAAGACCAGACGAATTCGAAAATCCAGTACACTTTAGTTTAGACGAAACTTTAACAAAATGTGATATCGAAGGTTGCAATAATATAGCTGTAGTAAGATGTTCTTGGTGCAAGAAGTCATTATGTTTGAAACATTTTTTTGTCGAATATCATTATTGTAATGTGTATAATGAGTGAATAATATAAAATGCAAATACATTTTTAAAAAAATCTAAATATACACAATACACAGTTATAAATACATAGAAAACATAAATAAGAATTATACAAAAACATTTTTTATATATTTTATTGTTCGACGGTAATTACTTACGCACATAGCACGGATGAGCGTATATACGGGAGCGTTTATAATTAATTTTCGAAAATGATATTTCGTAACATAACTTTATTACACATGGTTGAATTTGGAAAAAAATAAGCTTTAAATTAGGTAAAACAAAATTTTTAATTTTGAAAAAAAAAATTAGGTGGTGAGGGTTTTTTAAAAAAAAAAAAAAAAAAAAAAATTTTTGTTCATATAACTTTAAAGTACTCTTCAAGCCATTAAAATTTGTTGTACGTTTTTTCTTTATATCTCTTATAGTTTAGCAGATATTTGATCCTAAAGAAAAATACCGTTATTCTTTAAAGGGGTGTTTCACCCCTTAAAACTCAAATTGCGCACGTATAAAAAAATACGTGTCTTTTAGATTTGTGTATTTAACAACATATTTCAAGGAGAATCAAATCGGTTCCGGACAGTTGTGACATGTCCCTTGTTAGTTTACGAGAAAATTGATCGTATTTTTTAAAATGGCCCACCCTGTATATATATATATATATATATATATATATATATATACATATATATATATATTCCAAAAAATATTATTATATTGTTCTGAGAATATATATCTAACGAATAAATTTTACGATAAGATAAAAAATCGAGTTTCTTTCTGTTCTTTGTTAACGGCTTAATTCCGAATATTTATAATATTTGAAATAATTGATTTGAAGTTGCATACACAAATTGTTAATAATTTGCAGGAAAAATGGCAAAGACATGGACTATTGTGATTTTCACCGATGAAGATTCTGTTGAAGTAGTTCCATAATAATAAATGACATAATAAATGACAAATGTTATTGGCCGTCGACGCTTACATCTGAAAAATTGAAGGCTGCAATAAAACATCACGATGCAATTAATACTTCTTGGCCTTCATATCCTATCTGGCTTATACAAAATGGAACTTTCAGTAAATATATTACTTATTGTGTTTTGATGTATCAATTGACGAAAAATCTATTTATTGCATTGTTGTACTTATTTTGTTTTAGATGATTATTCAACAGCAGAAGAAAAATGTAAAATGGCGGAATATTCGTCCGATGTAAATTCTGACAGATCTAAGCAGAATGACAGATCTGACAGAAATAAAAGGAAAATAATTAAAAAAACGTTCGGCTCTTTATTTGATAAGGACAATCTATCATCATCAGACGATAACAGTAATTTGCCGACTTCTCCACGTTTAACAAATGGTTCGTATGGTAGATTATTTATTTGCTATATTATAGAAATTTTGCTAAAAATTAGTTATCTTATAAATTAAGAGACATGGTAGTATCTGGCGCTATTTTACTTTTTAAAATCTCTAAAATAAATGTATAAGGTAATTTTTTAGGGATTAAAGAAAACAGTAACGAATAATTCATTTTAAAAAACATTCTATCGTTTTGTTTCTAATTTTTTTTCCAGACACCAGTACTTTTATAAATAAAACAAAGCCGAAAAAAAGGAGTGAAGCTATTAATAACGATAGAATTCGAAATGAGAAGTTTGAAAAAAACTTATTACAATCAATTGGTAAATTCTTTTTTGTAATATATAATTATTAATCATTTTTACAAAATGTGAAAGCTTATAATGTATTTTTTGTAAATTTTGTAGATAATAACAAACCTTTGAATGGCTTCCGGTTCCGGTAAGAGTGTGAGTGACAGGTGTGTGAAAGCGTGGCAGGTATTTTGGGAGGAAAGAGTGAGAAAAGGGGCGAGGAGATTTAGAAGTAGTGGGTGAGAAGGTGTAGAAAAAGGGGAGATCCGATAGAAAGGATAGGAGAAGGAAAAGGATAAAGAATTAAGAAAATAGAAAGTAGGAAAAGGTGAGAGAGGTAGACGGAGAGTGACACGTGGAAGAAAGAGAGTAGGTGTAGGGAGTAAGTGTAGATAGAGTAGAAGGATAGGGAATTCACTAGCGAGTTAGAGCATAGAATAGAAGAAACAAAGTAAGGAAAGTGACAAGATAAAAATGAA
The DNA here is from genome assembly GCF_048542155.1 of Nylanderia fulva. Lineage (NCBI taxonomy): Eukaryota > Metazoa > Arthropoda > Insecta > Hymenoptera > Formicidae > Nylanderia > Nylanderia fulva. Next base: position 18,797 of record NW_028190486.1, read on the forward strand.
TAAGGAGAAAAATAATTTTAGTGAAGAGACTATTAGAGATAGGATGATAGAGGAAGGGGGAAAGAAAGGAGAGGAGGAGGAAATAAAAAAAGGCAGGGAGGCCGAGGAAAGTAGATGAGTTAGCGAAAGAAAGGAGGAGTTGGTAGTATGGGTTGTATAGATGAGTTTTTGAAAAGGAAAAGGAAGGAAGGAGGAGAGGAGGATAAAGATGAAAAGGAGAGAGGGCTAAGGAAGAGTAAAAAGACAGAAAGGCTGAATAGAGAAGTAGGGGAGATAGAAAAGGAGGAGTTAAGGAGGATGATGGAGGAGATAGAAGAGAAGATAACAGAGAAGGTAGGTGAGGAAATGAGGAAATTAAAGATAGAAATTTGGAAAAAGGAGGGGGAATGGAGAGAAAAAAAGAGAAATGAAAAAAAAGATGGACAGTTTTGAAAAAAGAGTAATATAGATTTGGAAGCGAGAATAGAGGAAAGAGAAAGGAAGAAAGAAAGAGAAAAAGAGGGTAGTAAAGGAGGGAGTAAGGGGATAAATGAGAAAAAACAATAATGGGAAAAATGAAAGACATAGAAAAGAAATTAGAATGGAAAGAGAGAGAAGAAAGAAGAAATAACATAATAATAAGAAGAATGGAAGAAGGGAAGAAAGATATAAAGGAAAGAGTGGAGAAAATAATGAAAGAGATAGGAGCAAAAACAGAGATCGAATGGATAAAAAAGTTGAAAGGAAAGGAGAGAAAGGAAAGTGAAATGGTGGTAGTAAAATTAGGCAGTAAAGAACAAAAAAGACAGGTAATGGAAAGGAAGAAGCTATTAAGAGGAAAGAGGGTGAGGATAGAGGATGACTTAACATGGGAAGAAAGAAAGATAAAATGGAGACTAATGGAGATCGCGGAGGTAGAAAAAAGGAAAGGAATGTATGGACAAGCTATGGAAGGATTAAAATCAATGACGTCTGCTGGAGATGGGAAGAGGAAGAAGAGGTGCTTAAAAACTGGAAAGGAGAAATTAGAGAAGGAATAGAGAAAATGGAGGTGAAAGAAAAGGACATGAAGACAAGAATGGAGAAAAAAAGGGCTAGAAGAGGGGAGGAGAGAAGAAAGAGGGAAAGGAGGAAGGGAGAGGGGTAATAAGAAGAGAAAGGAGGAAGGAGGAGGGGAAACGGAGACAGAAAGGAGAGAGGAACAGGAAAGAAAGGAAAAAGTAGGAGAAGTAAGAGAGGAATGGAAAATAGGTTTCTGGAATGTGGGGCAGGGCTGAAAAACAAGGAAGAAAAATTCTGGAAGGAAATAGAAGATTGGGAGGTGGTGGTAATGATGGAAACATGGATAAAGGAAAGGGGGTGGGAGGCGATTAAAAAGAAGTTACCGAAAGGATATAGATGGGAGAAGCAAACAGCAAAGAAGAGAAAGAAGAAAGGAAGACCAATGGGGGAAATATTCATGGGGGTAAAGGAGGAGAGGGGGAAGATCAAAGTATCAGGAATAAAAAAAAGGGGAAGGGAATAATGATGGCGGATATAGAAGTAAAAAGAGAGAAGTGGAGAGTAATGGGCATATACATTAACGGGGATATAGAGAGGAAAATGGAGGAAATGAAGGAATGGATGGAGGAGAAAGAAAAAAATAAATGGACAAAAAATCTTAGGAGGAGATTGCAACGCAAGGACAGGTAGAAGGAGAGGAGTGATAGAAGGGAAGAAGGAAGAGGAAAGAAGATCGAAGGACAAGAAAGTTAATGAGAAGGGGAAGAAGTTGATAAAAGAGCTGGAAGAGGTGGGATGAGGAATTTTTAACGGAGGGATAAGAGTGTGATTAAGAATTTTGTTTGGGATTTTGTATCTATCATCTGTTAAAACTGTTGTGTCAATAATTATGTGCGGTCCGTATTCATTTTTGTCCTCAATCAGTGTAGAACATTTTAAGCATGTACGTTTAGTTTTATGTCCATCGTCTATTGCCTGTTGCATTATACCAAAGCCTTGGGACAATATAAGGTCCACGTTAATATTGAGGGTAATGTTTTGTCTATTGAAATTATAGCCGCATTGGCAGAAAACTTCTGTTTTATAGCTTGGCAAGTCACTAAAAAGGTACTGTGCTGGATGGACTACATTGTTTGAAATTATTTACGAAAAATTTTTACTTGCGCGTGTGGCCTTATTTACGCGTAGAAAGTGACAGAAGCATTCGGACCGTCTATTCGGACGTATCGTACGCCAACGTACGCTTGCGCGCCCCTCCACTCACGACGCGGCGGCGCGATTCCTTTTTTCTGCTTCGACTTACAGACAGAACACTCGTCCCACGAGTCTCATTTTCACTATCTCTCTTAACGTAACCTATATGTTAAATTTACTAATTTACATTTGATAGATTCACTGTACACAGAATACTTCTGTGTCCGTGAGCTGTCGAGATGTTCTGAGATTGTTTTATACAATATTATTAAAACATTATTTTCAATGTTCTTCCTAATTACTTCTTTGTATGCTTCAATTCACGTAATTAATTAATACAGTTGAATTGAATTGAAAAATATCAGTTTATTATACTTTTTAGTTCTAATATACATTTTATATCTGTTGTAAACTGATAAAATGCCGTACGATAAACTGATATTAAAAAAAATTTTATTGCAGAATGAATGCCGAACTCTCGATATTAATGGCAGAATCTTACCTCCATCCAACTCTGTTTATCGGTTGATTGCTAATCGTATGGCGTTACGTGGTTCACATATTGAACCACGTCACGTATATACAATTGTAAATGAAGATCGCAATGGGCTCAAAACTTTAATTACGACGACACATAACATAAAACTAGAGGGTGAAAAAAGTTTCGCTATAAGCGATAGTGTCGATGATTCTAATAATGTTGGTTCCATTTCCAATTTATCGGGGAGCGTTTTTTTCCAAAAAAATAAAATTAATTCTATCGCCCCAAAAGTGGTTGGAAATTTGTCCAAAAAAGAAAATTTCTAGTGGGCGAGTTTATTGGAAACTTCAAGAAGGATGGACTGATATTATTGCAGAGCGAATATATCAACAGCATGAATCGATTAACTGTGTATTCTCATTCAAAAATAATTTAATAACACCAGCAGCAACTGCTAAATGCTTTGCAAGATTTTTTGGTTATTGTATGGAATGCAAGGCCAAACTAACTGGGCTATTACACAAGTCCCCGATGGATAATGTTGACGTGATATTCATTTGTTGCATAGAAAATATTCGGCCGCACATCCATACTGGAAAACGAAAAAGACAATTGAGAGGCAAACGTCGCGAAAAAATCGCCAATCAATTAATTCAACAACGGAAAAACGCAATTACTTTCCAACGCGAAGAGGCAAGACGTTTGAAAAAATTTGGAGGAAAAAATTTTGCAATCATTCCGAATACTGCTACCTTACTCAAAGCAAAGGAACATCAATTATTAAAGCTACATGGACTGGAGTTCGTAAATCCTCTTATAAATCTGCTCCATCAATCGGAATGCGGAAAATATGCGGGTTGTATCCACAGTATAAATTTATCCTAAAAAAATCATAAAAATGAAAAGGTCAGGCCATGTTCAAAAGAAGGTACTCAAAAATTTAAACGATCTAATAATAAATTATCACAAAATTAACTGATATGTTATTCAAGGTGCCAGTTCAAAGTAAACATACGTAAAGTGTATATTATCTAAATTTAGTAATAATATATTACCATGAAAAGTAACTGTGATATTTTATTCAAGGTGCAAGTTCACATTGAATATACATACATATAAGTAAAACTGATTACAATTTGATTCTAGAAAATAAGTGCGATATGTTATTCTTAGTGCACAAAATATAATAGTCGTTTATAAAGATTTGATTTAAAATTCATACTAGCCCGTACAATGAAAAATAATTGCTCGTAATTCCAGAGTACCAATTTGTTAATGACTCAGAAAAATAACATGGCGGCCTGCTCTCAAAAAACTATGATGTTTCTCGATGTCCATTTAGAAATAATGTCGAAGCTCTTACAGAATAATTACTAGAACATTTGAAATACGAAAAGTATTACATTAGAAGAAGATTAGATTAGAATAAGGATTCAACGTATTTTTAAAAGCTCTACACACACAACGAAGTGAATATACAAAACTATATACAAATACCTTTTTCTTCTGTGTTTCTGAAGAAAATTGTAAGTCAAATGAAACCTTGCACTTTGAGAACCATGTCACTTACTTTTCAGAGTCAAATTGATAAATTTTTTTTGTATATTTTAATGATATTTATTTCTCACTTGTATCTTGAATAATTAATATGTAATTTTTTATTGTATATTACGACAAATAATCAGTAAACTTTTTAAGCGTATAGCTTTATTGTAGTTGACCTGAGAACTGTACATTTATAAATTTTACTTAATATACACCCGTTTCGAGCAACAAGGCAAAGTTTTCTGATCAATAACTTACTCCCTGAAAATACGGTATAACACAAATCGGAAGTTGATACGAAAATTCGAAATTTTACTAAAGAAAGATTGGAGGTTTTTAATTTATACAATTTTCACAACTCTTATTTCAATTATTTATTCTACCCATCAAAAGTTTTTTGAGAGCAGGCCGCCATGTTATTTTTCTGAGTCATTAACAAATTGGTATTCTGGAATTACGAGCAATTATTTTTCATTGTACGGGCTAGTATGAATTTCAAATCAAATCTCTATAAACGACTATTATATTTTGTGCACTAAGAATAACATATCGCACTTATTTTCTAGAATCAAATTGTAATCAGTTTTACTTATATGTATGTATATTCAATGTGAACTTGCACCTTGAATAAAATATCACAGTTACTTTTCATGGTAATATATTATTATTAAATTTAGATAATATACACTTTACGTATGTTCACTTTGAACTGGCACCTTGAATAACATATCAGTTACTTTTCGTGATAATTTATTATTAGATCGTTTAAATTTTTGAGTACCTTCTTTTGAACATGGCCTGACCTTTTCATTTTTATGATTTTTTTAGGATTTTAATTATAACTTACTATTACTGTTTATAGAATTAATAATATTTTTTTCACGTAAAATATTTGTAATGTTTTGTATAGGCTCAATGACTTTATTAACAAAATTGCCTCTGTCAGGAAAAGGAGGCAAGATTTTATGTTGTATTACATTTATTTTATTTTCTTTATTTTTTAAATAGATATCTTCTTCTTCTGAAGAAGAAGATGATAATATTTTTTTCTTTGCTTTCATACGTCTTTGCTTTTTATTTTGTTCTCTTAAATCATTTGAAGACATCCCAGTGTCATCTATATTTGACGTGTCTTGTGCTAGACTTAATTTTTGTAAACTTTCTTCATAAGTATCTAAATTATTAAAAACAAAAGAAAAATGTATACAATATTTATATATATTAAATGATAATTTATATAAAAAAAGTTCTCTTACTTGCTCCACCAAAAATTCTTTTTATTGGTAACTCTTCCCAATCAGATTTTTCTCGAGGCATCTCTCTTGCCAATATGGCCTTGTTAATGCGATATTTAGTTTTCATATGATTAGGCCATATACATGATAATTTATCGGCATTGCACCATTCTGAGAGTATAACTTGTAACCCGTCATGAAATTCCGCAATGAGAAATTGGTACTTATCCATTTTTCTGTGATGTGAAATATTCCGTATAACATCACATGTGTAGTTTACATTATTAAAAAAAGATATTAATTAACACAAAAATACATTATTGAAAAAAAAATTATTATATAACACACACAAAAATTATTATATAACACACATAAAAATTATTATCTATAACACATAAAAATTAATATATATAATTATATTGTATGATTAAGAGGAAATATTGCGAATGTATTTGCATGATTTCCGAAAGGAATTTTCCATGCTTTACCTAATAAATCTGTAATTGGCCATGAAAATATGCTATCATTATTTACTGTCATTACTTTTATATTAAAATTACTGGATTTGTATGGTAATTCATATACATCTTTTATGTACTTAAGTTTCTTACCAATAAGCAAAAAATCTTTATTTTTTTGCACTATATTCAAAATTAAAACATATTGACCGCTTTTCAAAAGACAACAATTATTATTTTGACCTTTACAATTTATATTAAACTTTTCATTTGACATCATTAAATATTGCAATTGAATATTATAATTATCTGGTACTGGACCATTGTTATGTAAATATTTATATGAATTTAATGTTTCATTATTAATACTTGACAGAAAAGAATTACAATTTTCAATTTCATTATATTTTTTATATAATTGTTGAAGCGGTTTTTCATTTTTACGTAATCGTTTTTTGATCGATGCCATATAGTTTTCAAAACGAAAAGCACTAAAATTGTCTAATGGACCATATGTTCTTACATCGGAACATATATGTAATAAATTATGTATATTATGCGACATGTATTGTTTACCATATAAAATTTCAAATGATATGACAAAATGATTTAGTAAAGATTCCGCAAAATTTATTAGTTCTTCATTTAAATTTGAACGTATAAGAATTGTGACAGCTATATGTAGAGTGAGAAAATGAAGATATATGTCTGGCTTTAATATATGTCTTAATACAATGGGTCCTGTGTATAATAAAAAATTTCTAAACTCTATTGCTTTCCATTGTTTGACATCTTTTAATGATCTGGGTTTTCTAACAAAATCGTTTGGTGTTGAATTTTTCAGCAAAATTAACAAGTGTGATATTTTATTAATAGATCTGATACTTAAGCGTACATTACGTGGACCCTTTATCCAAAGAAGGATAATTTTTTTGACGACGCCTAAACATATAAGATGCATATAATCTAGTGGTGTGTTACTTATAGGCAAAAATCCAATATAGAATATTATTTAAAATAGAAAATCCAATCTGAAAATCTTGATAAGTATTAGCGGAAAATAATTCATCTTTTCTAGAAGGAAATGTTTTTTTATATGGAAAGCAAACTCTACCATTAATATATTTCCTCTTAATCACACATTTTGTACAACTGTAAAATCCGGTATGGCCTTTTACACATAACACAAAAAATTTGGCAGGTGCGTCACAAATAAAACCAAACAATCTAATTTTGATTATGCTTTCATTATAAATATAACCATTATTAGTGAAATTAATTAAATTATCGACTAAGGCTCTCAGAAAAATATTAGAATCTGTAGGTTTCTTATAACCAAAATATGCACCAACGAGATATACTGTCTTATTGACAGTATTTGAACATAAAATGGTCCATAATGACGCTTGAGAAGATTTTGATAATGGCAAACCATCAATATTAATTAGTAAATTAACATATATATTATTATCTTTTAATAGCATTTTCTGAATAATATTATTCAAACCAAAATATAAATATTCTCCTTCACATATTTTTGAAATATGCTGGGTTTTTCTTGGAGTTTTTAATAGTGTTCGTGCATCTGTAGGTAGATTATGCGAAGTATATTGCTTGAAAATTTTCAACAATTCATTACAAGCAGTGCGAGAAATATTGTGTGATACAGCCCATGTAGCTAATGCTTTATTTAATTCATCATCATTGTGGAATAAATAACGTTGAATATAACGATACGCGAATATAAGACACAGCTCGACAGTTCCGAATGCTTAGAGGTAGCGTTACAGCGATAATATTTATATTTATGTATTTCACGCGTAGTCATGTTTGCTTTGTGTGATTCGGCTCCGAATTCCAACGGTTTTGTCAGGACAAGTCAGTCGTCCTCGAGCGATGAAGCGATACATTTTGACGCGTGCTTTTGCAAAGGAACGAGCGAGAACTTCGTAATTCCGATCCTGTATTCTTTATCATTTAAATAAATTATATTACACTACATCTTTTGGGGGCTCGTCCGTTTTGGATCGGATGAAACGGATTCGGAAGACGTCTGTCGTGTGAACGAATATTTTGAGTGACATTGCGAGTTTTGAGACGGTTGTGTGGCAAACGACGGTTGCGACGACGACGACGGCGATAGTGAGAACGACAATAAGTGACGGCATATGTTTCGCGAGATCATGTCTGACCCTAACGCGCTTACAGTAGTGGAATTAAGAGAAAAGTTAAAAACGCGCGGATTGCCGATGGCAGGGTCAAAGGCGGAACTCATCACGCGTCTTATGGATGCTGATCCGGCTGGCTCGTGGATGGCGGAGGAGCGGGAGCGTGACGGAGACGACGAGGATACTTATATTGAGCGAGTTGAAGTAAGAGACGATGCATTGCGACGGCGAGAGATCGAGTTCTATAGGCGCGAAAAAGAACTCGCGGAGCGCGAGCTTGAGCTGGCCCGACGCGAGATCGCGATGCTTCGTGACCAAAGACGAGATCCAGGGGCAGCGATTGTCCCGGACGCGGGAAGAGCGGCGGCTTCTCATGGGCAGCCACGAGTAAGTCTCACGATGATGGGGGACTTGCTGAGCGATTTCGATGGTGTTTCGAGTGACTTTGGCACGTGGGAGAGACAATTGAGATTTGTGAAGATGACCTATCGATTGGAGGACGATTGCGCCAAAATCTTCATGGGCATGAAGTTAAAGAAAAAAGCGTTCGAATGGTTCCACTCGAAGCCGGAACACATAAGCATGTCATTCGAGACAGTTTTAGAAAAGTTAAGAGCAATGTTCGAACGTTATGAAAGTAAACTAACGATACGGAAAAAATTCGAAGACCGCGTTTAGAAAAAAGAAGAGTCGTTTCACGAATACCTTCACGATAAGACAATCATGGGCAATCGCGTACCAGTTGACGAAGACGAATTGCTCGAACATATCATAGACGGCATTCCGGATGATACGCTACGCGACCAAGCACGCATACAGGAGTTTTCATCAGCTGATTCGCTTTTGAGAGCATTCAGCAAAATAACGCTGCGGAATCGCAATGTGACTGGCGCGGATCGACAGGACAGGCGAGGTGCCGGACCGGCGAGAGGTGAGCGGCGTGAACGGATCGTCGGGTCTGGAGACTGGAGGGGCGGAAGGCGGCGACGGCAGGAGAGAGACGTCAGGTGCCGGGCGCTGTTTCAACTGTGGTGCCCGAGAGCATGTCAGTGCGAATTGCCCGACGAAAAATCTCGGTCTTAAATGTTTTGAGTGCGGTAAACATGGGCACATCGCATTAAAGTGCCCTAAAAAAATGGTGAACTAAAGAAAACTGTCATCGCAGCGCAGCGGTTTCACAAATAGAGCGTAAGAAATATACAAAGGACGTGCTAATAAGCGATCAAATTATCACCGCGTTAATAGATACGGGAAGCGACATATCAATAATGCGAGCCAGCGAATACGCTAGGGTGGGGTCACCGAAACTGCGCGCATCGGAGATGGAATTTTGCGGAATGGCGGCTGTCGCGCGTCGGCTTTTGGCGAATTCCAAACAGAAATTATGATCGACAATTTTTCTTATTCGATACTTATTCGGGTCGTCCCGGATACCGTTTTACAGTATGGACTACTTATCGGCGCGGATTTTTTGGATACAGTAGAAATTAATTTAAGACGAGGCCTAATTTCCATTACTCCGATTTGCGATCAAGCTGTCGACGACGAGGCGCGGCCGGAGATATTCGCGATTGATGTGCGAGACGCGAGCGAGGTAGACGTATCGAACGTAAAAAGCGTTGAACATAGACATATTATAGCGAATCTGGTCGAAGATTACCGACCAGACCAAACAGAATACAGGAAGTTGATGTAAAAATGACGATTATTTTAAAAGACGACGAACCAATATATCAAAAAGCGAGACGGTTATCGCAGTTCGAAAGAGATATAGTTAACACTCAAATTGATGAGTGGGAAAAGCAGGGTATAGTCCGACCTTCTACTTCCGATTTTGCAAGCCCCATTGTTTTAGTAAAAAAGAAAGATGGTTCACATAGGCTTTGTGTAGATTACCGAATGCTCAATACAAATATAGTCAAAGATCGATACCCACTTCCTCTGATCGAAGATCAGTTGGACGGACTTCAGGACGCGAAGGTTTTTAGTACCCTCGATTTAAAGAACGGTTTTTTTCATGTACGTATGGAACAAGCGAGCATAAAATACACGTCTTTTATTGTTCCGGATGGTCAGTACGAGTTCCTCCGGGTTCCTTTTGGTCTGTGTAATTCCCCATCAGTTTTTCAGAGATTCGTTAACACGATTTTTAGAGATGCCTCGAAACGCACGACAATACAGAAATTTTTAGTAAAAAACCACTCCTCAGTGTTTAAAGTCGACCAGACTGGCAATAATTTATTATAAATAATTATTTGAAATACAACAACATTTCGGCTGTCATTGCAGCCCTTTTCAAGTACATCAAATTTAAAACAGTAAATCAACTTCTATGCAAACTACCGACAATGTTAACGCTTGTTTTGATGAACAATGCAAGACTGACAGAAGTAAGCACATATTAAATAGATGTTAACTGTTCGCAAGAATCTTAGTCACTAAGACAGAAATTTTTAGGTCTAAGCGGTTATTTTCGCAAGTTTATTAAGGGATATAGTATAATCGCACGACCGCTATTGAACTTATTGAAGGCTAATGTAAAATTCCAATTTAGCGCAGTTGAAAGAAGCGCATTCGAGCGATTAAAAAGTATATTGTGCGAGCGGCCAGTATTAAGCCTGTATCGAGTGGGTGCAGAAACCGAGTTGCACACGGACGCGTCTATTCTATGCACGGATACGGAGCAATTCTTTTACAAAGAAATAGCGAGGACCGTTTGTTACATCCTGTGTATTACGCGAGCGGAAAAACGACGTCAGCCGAAGAAAAATACATAAGCTACGAGCTGGAAATTCTCGCAATAATCAAAGCGCTTAAGAGATTTCGCGTGTATTTATTGGGCATAGAATTTAAAATTGTAACGGACTGTCGAGCGTTTGCGTTGACAATGTCGAAGAGGGATCTTTGCGTACGAGTAGCTAGGTGGGCACTGTTGTTAGAAGAATTCCGGTACATCATTGAGCATAGACCGGGCAAAAGCATGACTCATGTCGATGCTTTAAGTAGAAGCCCATTGCCGAACTGTCTGGTGGTGAGCGAATGCGACGAGGGATTATTAGCACGACTAAGGAAGGCACAAGGAGAAGACAATAATCTGAAAAAAATTTTCGATACAATTGAGCGGGGAGAGTCGAGCAGCTACGTAATCTGAGGTGGAATCCTATACCGGGACACTGATGGCGATGTTCGCGTGGTGGTTCCAAAGGTCATGCGGCAGCAAATAGTTAGACGGGCTCATGAACAAGGCCATTTCGGGGTGATCAAGACAGAAGCTCTGCTAAAAAGAGATTACTGGATTCCAAGCCTACGCACTGAGGTCGAGAGAGTTGTGCGAAACTGCGTTGCCTGCATCCTGGCGGAGCGGAAGCATGGAAAATCTGAGGGCTTCCTGAACCCAATTGAGTGTGCCGCTGGACACATTCCATGTCGATTATCTAGGCCCACTACCGTCAACCAAGAAAAGTTACGTACATATCTTCGTTGTGGTGGATGGATTCTCAAAATTCGTTTGGCTGTATGCGACTAGGTCAACGGGCGCGACGGATGCGATTGAACGTTTGAGAAGGCAGTCGTTTATATTTGGCAATCTGAGAAGAATCGTGTCGGACAGAGGCTCTGCATTCACGTTGGGAGAATTCGAGAAATATTGCCGGTTGGAGAGCATCGAGCATCGGCTGATCACCACGGGAGTACCGAGGGTCAACGGCCAGATCGAGCGAGTGAATCGCACTCTCATACCGTTGCTGACAAAATTATCGGCTCTTAAACCACACGAGTGGTATAAATATTTGGATGCCGCACAGCTGTGCTTAAATGCGACATTACACAGGAGCATTGGAATGGAGCCTTTCCGCGTGTTGCTAGGCGTACATCCACGCATTCGTGACAATCCCGATATTAAGCAGCTCCTTGAGAACGAATTTATCGATTCATTTAATGATGACCGAGAAGAGCTACGAGAGCTGGCCAAGAGAAATATTGAGAAAGTACAGAGAGAAAATAAATCGAGCTATGACAAAAAGAGAAAGGAGGCATCTCTCTATTGCGAGGGGGATCTTGTAGCAATCAGACGCACGCAGCAAGGCCCTGGATTGAAATTTGCGCACAAATATCTGGGACCATACAAGGTCATGAAGGCTCTGCGCAACCATCGCTACGTCGTGCGCAAAATTGGGGAGCACGAGGGACCCCTCCAAACGTCATCAGCCGCAGATTATATGAAACCATGGATTGACAACGACGATCTTTCTAATACGTCAGAGAGTGAAGACGAGGAGGAAGAGAGTGAGCGGTCGGGACGACCACTCAGTCAGGAATGGCCGAGTGTGGAATAAATAACGTTGAATATAACGATACGCAAATATAAGATACAGCTCGACAGTTCCGAATGCTTAGAGGTAGCGTTACAGCGATAATATTTGTATTTATGTATTTTACGCGTAGTCATGTTTGCTTTGTGTGATTCGGCTCCGAATTCCAACGGTTTTGTCAGGACAAGTCAGTCGTCCTCGAGCGATGAAGCGATACATTTTGACGCGTGCTTTTGCAAAGGAAGGAGCGAGAACTTCGTAATTCCGATCCTGTATTCTTTATCATTTAAATAAATTATATTACACTACATCATTATTAGGTTTATGTATTTCATTATTTATAACAAAGTTATCATTATTATTATTATTATTATCATTATTAACATCTGAAGATGTAATTTTGACATGCACATTATTAATCATATCATTAACACTGTTTGTATTACATAAAGAAACTTCTTCATCAGTGACTTTACACAATTTTACATTTGAAGTCTGTTTAGAAGAAGTATTGATAGTATAGTATGCCATTCCAAAATTTCTCTAGAAGATCCTGCAATATCTATAGCTGTTTGATTTGCAACAATCCGTCTACTGTGGCGTTTTGAAACAAGTTTTCTTTTACGTGTGTTCATATTTCTTCTACAATAAGTAAACTATACAAATTGTATTGCAAAAAATTTAAGAAGAAAACATTTAGAAAATAATTACAAGAAAATAAAACAAATATACGTATTTATATATGTACATGTAAACGTATCTGAAATATAAACTAATGAAATTAAAATATATATAATTATAATAAGTATATTTGTAAAAATATATAAAAATATATACAATTATAGAATAAATATAAGAAATAAAATGTATAAAAGAATATGTATATAGAAATATATATAGAAGGAAATGTAAGTGAATAACAAGCAGCCAAATATTTTATTAACTAGATACTATACGGATTCCAAAAAGATTGGCGATAATTTTTCGATTACGCGGTCAAAAGAATTTTAAGTAAAAACTCAGCTCGATGGATCTTATTTCTCACTAAAACAATAAGTTTCAATTTAGGTTAGGTTAAGTTAAATTAAATTGTAATTATTAAACAACCATATTCTGCTGGAAATATAATGCCATTTTACATACGTGTTCCTTGCTTTGTTGTGCACTTAAAATAAAATTAATTGATTGATTATGTTTATTGCACTTGTCGCTAATAATCACCTATATCACCCGTGAACGAACCTCGCACTTCGCACTTTACGAACTACACCCGGCGCCCGGTGAAAAATCTCAAAACAGCTGAACCATAGCACACACACACCCACTCACACATATATATACATATATATGATATGTCTATATATATGTCTATAGGATAAACGTTTCAGTCTCAGCTCGCAAAAGCAACAAAATATTTAAATATAAATATAATTATTAATAATTAATAATATTATTAATAATTTTTATAATATAATTATAATAATTAATATTATAAACTCATTTGTGTTTTACATAATAATGATAATAATTTTAAGATTGCTAAATTATAATAAAAAAATATGCAAATGCGTACACCAATTAAATTAATATATTATATAAGAGTTTTTTTTAACAAGGCTCTGTAATATAAATATAAATTTAACGTATAAGACGGGCAACAAGAGCCAAATCGCGGATGACAATGCGTTATCCTAACGAAACTAAATAATTTTTCGTTAGAATTAAATACCGGTGCACAAGGCACCAAATTTTACTTGGACACGGCCAAGATTTTAAATATGAAATAATCTCATATTTTGAGATTTAATTTCAATACCCCTTTAACCCCCCTACGGAAAATAAATAAATGAATGCAAGAGAAAAATATAGATCCGAAAATCGCTGAATCGGGAATCGAACCCGAGACCTTTCGCTTGCCGGGCGACTGCTCTTCCAGCTGAGCTATTCAGATCCTTTCGATTCTATACTTTTCTCTGTTATATATATTAATGTTGGTAAACAAACGCATTTTTTAAGCCAGCGTGTATCAAATATAATTTTTTTTTTTAACAAGGCTCTGTAATATAAATATAAATTTAACGTATAAGACGGGCAACAAGAGCCAAATCGCGGATGACAATGCGTTATCCTAACGAAACTAAATAATTTTTCGTTAGAATTAAATACCGGTGCACAAGGCACCAAATTTTACTTGGACACGGCCAAGATTTTAAATATGAAATAATCTCATATTTTGAGATTTAATTTCAATACCCCCTTAACCCCCCTACGGAAAATAAATAAATGAATGCAAGAGAAAAATATAGATCCGAAAATCGCTGAATCGGGAATCGAACCCGAGACCTTTTGCTTGCCGGGCGACTGCTCTTCCAGCTGAGCTATTCAGATCCTTTCGATTCTATACTTTTCTCTGTTATATATATCAATGTTGGTAAACAAACGCATTTTTTAAGCCAGCGTGTATCAAATATAAGAGTTTTAACAAGGCTCTGTAATATAAATATAAATTTAACGTATAAGACGGGCAACAAATCGCATAACAGAGAATAGTATATAACAGAGAAAAGTATAGAATCGAAAGGATCTGAATAGCTCAGCTGGAAGAGCAGTCGCCCGGCAAGCGAAAGGTCTCGGGTTCGATTCCCGATTCAGCGATTTTCGGATCTATATTTTTCTCTTGCATTCATTTATTTATTTTCCGTAGGGGGGTTAAAGGGGTATTGAAATTAAATCTCAAAATATGAGATTATTTCATATTTAAAATCTTGGCCGTGTCCAAGTAAAATTTGGTGCCTTGTGCACCGGTATTTAATTCTAACGAAAAATTATTTAGTTTCGTTAGGATAACGCATTGTCATCCGCGATTTGGCTCTTGTTGCCCGTCTTATACGTTAAATTTATATTTATATTACAGAGCCTTGTTAAAAAAAAAAATTATATTTGATACACGCTGGCTTAAAAAATGCGTTTGTTTACCAACATTAATATATATAACAGAGAAAAGTATAGAATCGAAAGGATCTGAATAGCTCAGCTGGAAGAGCAGTCGCCCGGCAAGCGAAAGGTCTCGGGTTCGATTCCCGATTCAGCGATTTTTCGGATCTATATTTTTCTCTTGCATTCATTTATTTATTTTCCGTAGGGGGGTTAAAGGGGTATTGAAATTAAATCTCAAAAATATGAGATTATTTCATATTTAAAATCTTGGCCGTGTCCAAGTAAAATTTGGTGCCTTGTGCACCGGTATTTAATTCTAACGAAAAATTATTTAGTTTCGTTAGGATAAAGCATTGTCATCCGCGATTTGGCTCTTGTTGCCCGTCTTATACGTTAAATTTATATTTATATTACAGAGCCTTGTTAAAAAACTCTTATATTTGATACACGCTGGCTTAAAAAATGCGTTTGTTTACCAACATTAATATATATAACAGAGAAAAGTATAGAATTGAAAAGATCTGAATAGCTCAGCTGGAAGAGCAGTCGCCCGGCAAGCGAAAGGTCTCGGGTTCGATTCCCGATTCAGCGATTTTCGGATCTATATTTTTCTCTTGCATTCATTTATTTATTTTCCGTAGGGGGGTTAAAGGGGTATTGAAATTAAATCTCAAAATATGAGATTATTTCATATTTAAAATCTTGGCCGTGTCCAAGTAAAATTTGGTGCCTTGTGCACCGGTATTTAATTCTAACGAAAAATTATTTAGTTTCGTTAGGGTAACGCATTGTCATCCGCGATTTGGCTCTTGTTGCCCGTCTTATACGTTAAATTTATATTAATATATTATATTATTTTTACTATTTATAAAATTATAACAGTATATTTTTAATATATATTGCTGCAACATTATTACCACATTATTACAGCAATGTTCTATATTCATATTTCAGCAATGTTGCTGAAATATTGCATTGCAATATTTCAGATTGCAATATTTCTGCAATATTACATTGCAATATGCAAGATTGCAATATTGCTGCAATATTGCTGCAAGGTCCTGTGCCGTATGGGTAAATGAGGGATTTTGCGAGAAGAACCACTCGGATTTGGCTAAGTCCAATTCTATTCCAAATCTGCACAAAAAATCTATCCTTAGGATGCACGAAACCGCTAAATTGGATAATAATCCCACAAAAAGGATATGTTCTACATCACCTAATTTTAATGGTACCTCGCTAACCTCCTCTATCCTCGCAACTTAGCCATTTGCCGTCCGTATTTTTCCGCCTTAGAGATCGCACGAGCTTAATCCCTTCTTTTCCTATCAGCGTTCTACTCGAGCCCGAGTCGACAATAGCCCTTAACGGCCGTCTCTTAATGTAAATTTCGAAATATTGCAACGGGGGAAACTCGGTATTGTCTAGTGTTACGTACGATTGTATACCCCCGCTGTCTGTAAACAGACTCGCAAAAATACAGACTTTCCGAGCCGATCTACCGACTCTCTTCCTCGTTTCCCGCGCAATTTGGACACGTTCGCGTCGTGTGCTGCTTTTTTCCGCACCAAATGCAGGTTTCGCGCCTGAGTGCATTCTCGTAATCGGTGGCCCTTCTGTCCGCAATTCCAACATTTCATGTCGGCTAATCGGCTATTATTCACGGTGGACGGGGAGGGCGGCGGGTCTGTACTCGCGTTATTTATGGCGGTCACGGTAGACTTCTTCGACTCGGTAGCTTTCCCCCTCTTTTTGGGTTTGGGCGCGGGGACACCGGCCGCGGCGATCGTTTTCGGGTGTCTCGGTGATCGCGACGCACCCCTATATGCGAGCTCTGGAAAAATGGACCGCGGCGATATCGGCTGTCTATCTAAATCGTAACACTCCTCGATCTGTGATGCGAGGGTCTCTAAAGATCGGAAATCGTAAATCTTGTTACGCCGCACGGCTACGCGCAACCTCGGTATCATATTTCTATGCGCGTAATTTAGTTATTCGTTCAACTGTCAGGGGGGTCTAATCTCTTAAACAAGGCCTGCATACACGTGATATATTCTACCACCGGTTCGTCCTCCTCCTGCTTGCGTCGCATTATCTTGTCCCGTAAGGTAAATTAAAAATTCGGGCATCCGAATCGCGCACGCCAAGCGGCCTCGAATTGCCCCCAGGTACGCCACAGATGTTGATTCAAACGGAACCAATGTGCCGCATTGCCCGATAAAAAAAACGGCAGGCATTTGAAAATTTCGTCGTCGTCCAAAGGGATCAATTGTCGACCCTGCTTTATCCGTATTAGGAAGGCCTCCGTCTCCCCGTCGCGCACACCGGAAAAATTCAAATTTCATTTTTGCATAACGTTATACGCGTCAATGGCGAAATTCGGTCTCACGCGAGGACGATACGGCTCGAGATTCCTCCGCATCTCGGGGTGCATTTCCGATTGCTCCGGGGGGTGTATTCTTATCAGCGGTTTCGAGGGTCCCGCTAACGGTTCGCCCCCAACGGCCTCTTCCTCGGTATCCGACTCTTCGTCCGACACGTCCGATATCTCGGGGGTCGTGATGTGTTCTCGCCCTATCAATAGCGCCGCCTCATATCTCAATAATCGAGCTCTAAGGGTGGGGAGAATCCCTTTTGCGGACAGTTTCCTCTCCGCGAGGGCACTCCTCGCCTCCTCCTGCGATAGCTTACGAATCCACCTAAACTGTTCTTTTGTCGACATTTTGACGTAGCGTTAGTGACGGCGTAAAGGAAGCGAAATCTCGAAGGGGAAAGTAGAACGTCAGCGGATCGCGATCGGGTTAACTAAACGTACGCTCCTCCTTGACGGTTTCGTCGGTCAACTTTCTCTCGGTATCTTTACGAGCGTTGCCTAATGGTTAATTAGGCACTGTCAACTCTCGATTACGCCGCTCGGTCACGATAACCCCTCCTCCTCGGGCCTGAGTCCTATGGTTTCCTAACCCCCCTGATACACGAAAGGTCTTAAATCAAGCCGAAAGTATGCCGCGAACGATACCCTATTAATTCCTATGCGGTATGTAAGTAACTAACCGACTCGGATAATCGGTGCGAATATTAGCCTATCTCGAAAAAAAAATTCTTAACTCTTATTTAGAACTCGACCAAAACAAAAAAATAACAAGTTCGCGAAAGGTGACAGAAGGAAGAAAAAAAAAATTCCTTTGTATACACGGAAGGCTATTATTAAGTCAAGTCTCGCTAAGGAATTTCGAGAATTCGCGTAAACATCCATTCACTAATATTCATCCTTATCTCTTAATACCTTGACGGTAATATTTGAGGACACGATAATCTTTCATGAACAATACGTGTTTATTCGCGCTTTACGGTTTGGCTCGACGAGTTGTAAATATTTCCGCGAAGAAAAAAAGAAATCTTCGTTCCTCAATAATACTATTCGCTAAACAGGGACAAGAATATTTGCGGACTTCGTACTAGACAATTACTCGGTATCAATTATGTGCGTAGAAATCACCCGATATATCGAAAAAAACGTGTATAAGACGTATGAGCGCGCGATCTTTGTAATACGAGAATACGCGGCTTTGTTTACGCCGCCGCGTGCGACAAAAAAATGCGCCGACGGTCGCTCGCCGCTGCGCGCTTTAATAAAAGGCGCCGGCGGTCGCTCGCCGCCGTGTGCGCGGTACTTTTCTGTACGCGTATATCAAACGCGATGGCACCTCAAATTCGGGTCCCCTCCGTTGTGACGGGGATCCTCAAGATACCGAGACAAACACAATGGGGAAATCTCCCTCGATAATGCGGGAACAATAATCACAATCAATTGGGGACAAAATAACGAAAGTATGTGCAATAAATAAAAGTCATCGACGGTACGGAATAATAGAATTCTCGGAGAGTCTCCTGCGAAGACCTCCGGCTCGGGCGAGACTAAGGTCAACGCCCGTAAGACAAAGAAAAAGAAATTATTATTTTTCTCACTCTACTCTCTCTCCGCTACTCGAAACGACATATATTCTCCTTATTTCATTAAATAATTGTTCTCTCTTTCGAGAGGCCCCACGTTGGGCGTCAAATTTGCGACCGTCTCTCCGTCCTCTCTCGTCAAGAGAGAGAGAGTGAAAGAGAGACTGCTGCGCAACTTCATTGTGCCGCTCTCCGTTCTCTTGATCGCTACTCGGTATCGTATATTGGGCGCCAGGTACGGTCAAGCCGCACCACTTATTAACATCGCGACAACTAATTAGCGGGTACGACGGCTTAGCCTCGGAAGCTCGGTATCAACAGGGGGTAGTGTCGGGGTTCTTTCCGCAAGGAGAGTCGGAATTGCAGTCTCGGAGAGAGAGAGAAAATATCAACACAGTAACTACAATCGAATATAAGATAAAAGAACAATGATATATTTCCAGTTAGTAATGTATAGAACAAGACGTTTATATAATATAATCATCGAGCTTGGAGGAGGTCGCTGGGTTCTCTCTAAGTATCTAATTATTGTTACTTTCATCCTTTCATGGTCCGCTCGGAATCGTGAACGCCATACATTAATCCAGCGAAAGTTATTCTCAAAACTCGGTAATAAATGCCTCGATACAATTTTACAATAATGATACGATAACAAAATGACTGTTGACTCGTTTTCGGTGCCCCTCGGAGAGGCGAAGAAGGCAAAGAGATGCTTAAATACGTAATTACGCGGAAATCGACGCGTGTCCCGTGCGTCTTCCAACAAATTCTCGGTATTCTCTTCAATGAATTACTACGAGCACCAATGCTCGGTATCGCGAAAAGATTCTAATAACACACGGGTCTCGGCCGAATTCGCGCTTACCGGAAGATCGAGGAGGTGGCCTTACAATACTGCTGCGTAGTCGTCGCGTGATGCGGGTCGTTGTTTCCTCGTACGCTCAGGACACCGGCTCGCCGAACAGTGAACTCGCTTCGGGCCGGCAGGACCTCGGGAGGTACGCTGGGGGAGGGGGAGACACTGCGTGCCGACCCGGCTCGGTTGCCAGGTTTCGCGGCAGCGTTGCGCCCCGCGCCAGGCCCGGAATCGATCCTTGTATCGATCTCCGTCTGTCGCGGCTGGTCGCGGACTTCCTGCCGCCAAGTTCAAATATCAGCCCTCGGGAGTGACGACGTCACAGGTCCGTTCTTGGCGGCCCCGTACACACCTCGTACGGCTGCATGCGGGTGTTCTTGACAGCCTTACTCCGCTAGGGGAGATCGTCCCGGAGTGATCAGTCCCGGATGATGTCCGCGTTCCCTTCGACGTGTGTCGGCGGGCCCCTCAGGAATGATCATCCTCGTGGAGGGATGCAAGCCTTTTCCGTCCCTATTCCGGACTGCTTATGTTCGTCTACCCCGGGGCTGTAAGGATTTCACTTGCAGTATCTCGTTCTTATACACTCGGTACCGCGTATACTTGATTTCTCTTTACTACTTACCGGGCCGGTTGCTCAGTCTCCGCTCCTCTCTTTCCGGAGTCGTCCCTCCTCAATTCGCCTGGGTTCTTTTCTCTCTAAAACAATGTAAATTCTCCTGGCCCACCATCTCGACTCCCGCTACCGAGTAAGGGCGAGCCATCAAAAAGGTCGCTGCTCACCCGCACGATACGCAAAATTCAAAACGCTCTCCGACGCTTCCCGGCCGGGCGCGTCCGCCCTTGTGACGGGCTCCAAAAGACCACGTCACAATATATAAAACATATATAAGACATTTGAAATACATATATAAAAAAATAATTAAAATTTAAAATATTTCAAATAAAATTATTGTTTACCTTATAAATAAATAATTTACCTTTAAATAACAAGAAGAATGGAAGGTGATCAAGAACAAGGAAAAAGTCAGCAGCAAAGTAAAACAATTTTGAATAATATTAGATGAAATATCTATGAAGGGAAGATATTTATTAGAAATATAAAAAGATATATAGAAAAATTTATCCTAAAAAAATCATAAAAATGAAAAGGTCAGGCCATGTTCAAAAGAAGGTACTCAAAAATTTAAACCTTTAAAAATTTAAACGATCTAATAATAAATTATCACGAAAAGTAACTGATATGTTATTCAAGGTGCCAGTTCAAAGTGAACATATGTAAAGTGTATATTATCTAAATTTAGTAATAATATATTACCATGAAAATTAAACTGGTATTTTATTCAAGGTGCAAGTTCACATTGAACATACATACATATAAGTAAAACTGATTACAATTTGATTCTAGAAAATAAGTGCGATATGTTATTCTTAGTGCACAAAATATAATAGTCGTTTATAGAGATTTGATTTGAAATTCATACTAGCCCGTATAATGAAAAATAATTGCTCGTAATTCCAGAGTACCAATTTGTTAATGACTCAGAAAAAAAACATGGCGGCCTGCTCTCAAAAAACTTTCGATGGATAGAATAAATAATTGAAATAAGAATTGTGAAAATTGTATAAATTAAAAATCTCCAATCTTTCTTTAGTAAAATTTCCCGTTAATGACCATTATTAACCTAGGCAAGGTGGCATATGTGATTGGGGATGTGAAATTCTACATTAATCAAACTTTGTAGAGTGACACCTTTTTTCCTTTTTAATGTCGAATGTATAGGTAATATTAACAAACTACTGCTTTTCAGCTTAGTTACATTGTAATTACATTTGACATTCGAGCAACATGTTACGTGCTTTAATTCGAGTTCTAATACATCATTGATGTCGGAATACGTCGACATTAGAGCCGTAAAAAATTCCGAAACATTTTGTTGTGTTCGTTCTACGAAGCGTTTTCCGACAGATCTTCTAACCGCTTAAATGTTGCAATATTTACGTTCACCATACGCGCAGATAGCATCAGTCAATGCATTCGATGCTTTATTTTTCAGTATTTGTTGCCTAATACGTACGCAATGAAACGCACATTGTAACATTACATTAGCGTAACACGAAACAGCATCGTTATTGCAAAGGCCATATATTTTCCACGTAACTATACTTTCTGGTTCCTCACAATCATAATTCTGCACATCATCAATGATATTAAGGATAGCCCATCAACGATCGTACATTTTCACAACCTTTTTCTCGGACGGATTGATTTGTGGCAGTTCAGATTTGAATATAGATCTCAGTCGATTATATTTTACAATGGCTCTCGAGTTTGCTTTAACTGATGCTGGATTGAAATTTATCAAATGTAGGCCTTCCAATTTACTTACTCGTGACAAACCTACATAGGCTTGACCATCACTGAATACAGTCGTTCTTAAATCCATCATTGCATTGTTACATGTAATTCCTTGACTTTTGTGTATAGTTATTCCATAACTGAGAGACAATGGAAATTGTTTCCGATGTACCACTAATTTGTAGAATACTTCAAATTTAATATCTACAGTCAGTCAAGTAAGAGCGTGGTCGGGTAAATTTATGGAAAAACTTATTAAATGGTATTTTTATATTTATATATATATATTGTACTAAATATAAACAATGATGCAATTATATTAATAATGTGTCCAGTCACAATCAGCGTCGATAATTGCCTGGCATCTCCGAGGCATGCTTTCGACTAATTTAATTGCATATTCTAGTGGCAACGATCTCCAGATACGACGAATTTCACAAGATAACTGCTTGGAAGTGTATGTACGTTTACTACGAAGCTTATGCTTAATATATGCCCACACATTTTCGATGGGGTTTGCATCGGGCGACTGTGACGGCCAATCCATTGATATTCTCATGCGCCCAAGCGAGTCGATTCGTAACATGTTTTTCAGTCAACAAAGACTTCTTTATTGTGGGACGAAATTTCAGGTTATGAGCACGGAGATGAGTTCGGATAGTTTCGTGCGATATATCTAAACCTTTTGACTTTAATTTTGCTTGTCCTTGTCGCAGTGTTAAAGAAGGATTTCGCAAAAACAGATTCACTATTTTTTTCGTCTTTTTTGTCCACTTTGCTTATTGAGCCACGTTCTGGTAAATCATCGACATTTTTTGCCACTTTATATCGCTGTATCCACTTCTGTACAAATGTTTTCGACTTTCTCATGTATTTAGCAGCCGCTGATTGTGACATTTTTGGACCTTTCGGATGGGTACACAGGAACACAGCCTCATAGCGCGACGCGTACTTAGCACTCATGACGCTTATCGTGTTTTTCTTTCAAAGAATCAAAGACAACTGAATATTTTTTGACAATGCATCAAGGGCAAAACTTTCCTTTATAGTCTCACGAAGGATTTAGAGCGAAATCTTTTATTACCTGTCAATAAAATCGACCACGCTCTTACTTGACTGACTGTACTTTCGTTATTGCGATTTCTTTGTTATCCGAAATAACTATTTTGATGGAATCAATACGATTGCCGTCAGCAGAGCGATTAACTGCAACTACATTGCCTATCGTTCCATTGACAAGTCCCAAATTTACGTCAATGTTTCGTCGAATCATCACTTTAGCGTCAATTTTAATTGCTATTACTCTTTCAATGCCAGCTGTTTCAGACACTTTATCATCTTGTCTTCTAAAATTTTATGCACCTTTTTTTTCATTGCTGGAGCACAGTCGACATCATCTTCTGCTATCAGTAGAATTTCATCGCTGTCGATTTTATTGAGCATTGCTGTGTTCAAAACCTTGCACAAATAACACGTGGGCAATAAACAAATTGTATCAATCGGTAATTGATTCATATAAGTGCAAAGTTCATTCAATCTTTCGTCGCAACTACTTTCTTTAAAATTGATTTTTCTAGACTGAAGAACATTGATGTCAGAATCCGTTACTAAACCATTCGTATTCTAGAAAGTATATCACGATATGTATTGTCGCATCTTTGTCGCATATTAATCAAAAGTTCGTCGTACTCGAACAATCTCCACAAATCACATCCACCCATGGTATCTAAATACTTCTGAATCTCTGATCGAGACTTTTTAACAAACGAAAATTGTCCTTTTACAGGAGGAAGCTGCAACAAGTCCCCAAACAGGAGAATGTGTTTTCTGCCGAAGAAACCATCATCTGTATCTGTCGTATCAAAGATTTCACATAATCGTAGATTGATAAACATAAGTGTCACATTTGAAATCAGAGATACTTCATCGATTATAAATAATTCGACATTCTTTAATTTGTCTCTCAAAATTTTCAAGACCATGTCTGACAATTGCGTATATTTTGGTGTAGATTCATGACTAACGGGTAGTTGAAACATTCTATGGATTACAATAAAAATAAAATCTCGACGGCAATCGGAGCCTGTGCGGATGACATGCACAAAATTAATAAATTAAAATGAGATCTCAAATCAAACTCATTTATTAAATTCTAAACGTTTCGACCCACTTCAGGTCTTCTTCAGTAGCTGCAAAGTACAAAGAAACAAAAATAAAAGATAATCGGTACAATCAGAAAATTATAAAACTCGTATACATACAATCCGCAAATAAATTAAATATCATTCTCCTCCCTATTCAAACCGTCCGGCCGTCGGAGTGTCTCCCTAACGGTGACCACCGTCAGGAAGGAAGCAGAGCAGTGACTCCTTTACCAACACTAATCAACATAGTATAAATTAAACGTATAAAATCCACAAGAATTATAAATTAAAAACCGGGAAGAACACTCACCCCGACAGCAAAAACAGAGAGAAGACGATGCTACACGTGACACATCACTCCCCATACAGCATGGAATATTTCTTGAATGTTCTATGAATATTCTTTGGAATATTCGTGAATATCTTTTGAATGTTCTATGAATGTGCAAGAAATGTGCGATGTCCCGCTTTGAATGTTCCTAGAAATTTCTATAATTATTCTTGAATAATCCTACAAATGTTTTATAAATATTCCCGAATATTTTATATTTTTTAAAAATATTTCGGAATATTCATACAACATTTATAGATATTTGTAGAAACATTCGAAACGGAACCTCATATTCTATGTATATTTATAGAACGTTTATAAGATATTCGCAAATATTTTTAAAATATTCTGGGAATATAGATATTTTTCTTAATATATTCAGGAATATTCACAGGACATTTATAAATTATTCGATAATATTTATAAAATATTCAATGCGAGACAGTAAACGTTCTATGTACATTCTAAGAATAATTACAGATTATTCATGAATATTCTAAAAAATATTTATAGGATATTCCATGCTGTATTTATAAATATTATTATAATTTATAAATATTATTGAAGTACAGAGAGAAAAGGGGTACGTAAAATTTAATAACTGAAGTTTTAAGATTATATATATATATCTATACACATTTATTTAAAACTATATAATTCTCTCTCTTAATATTAATATATTTTTTAAAATAAAGCTTACACATATATTTCAGTTGAGATCTTCGATATATATACGAGTATTTCTTTTTTCTTTTGAAATATATATATATATATTTAAGTAAATAATATTGATATATTACTATCAGGAGAGCGGTAGTGTCTCCGGCCATGTTCAAACCCTAAAAGACCTTAAAAGACACTACAAGTCTCCTTATCCTGCACTATCAAAGTCCATTTTTTGGGGGTGTAGAACTACTAAAATCAGAAAAAACCGTTTTTGCGGTCTGGGATGATCACGGACACAGACGGGATGAACCGCCTAGTTCAAAACACCACTGTTTAACGATGTTAATAACGTATTTCCATAGGGTAAACCATTTAGAACACTGGTTTTAACCTATAAAAAATAATAAACTAAAGTTGGTAACGTCTTCTTGGATTGCGCCGCAAAATCATTTAATTTTATGGTATTAAGGTCATGCAGGCAGAATGCGCTGCACAAAGTGCTATCAAGAAGGGACCTTTGTTAAGTGGAAGAATGACTTTTTCAACAAAGGCACCCTTGCGGACTGATTTTCAGTAGGCAGAAATAATGAAGGAGAATTCCATAAGATCGAGTCCTTTCGAACGCTAATATTTTGGTTTCGTAGCTCATCGTAGTCTTCAAGTTTCCTCTCGATGGCAATATCATCTGTGCTTTCAGCGTATGTTCTAAAGATAAACTTATGTTTTGGGGATAAGGAGGGAAAAAAAAATCAACAATCGTGTTAACTAACCCAGACTGATAAAAATGATATTCATCTATCATTATTGTTTTTGAAGAATTATGGTGCCGAAAGATTTTCCAGTGTCCACGCTTGCCAAGAAGTGTAGAGGACCTGAATCTATAAAGCCAAAAAAAGCCCCTAGAATTGAAGCACTGGTTTTATTATATACAACGGACCAATTGTTGTAAAATGTAAAAAGATGGCCACAAAAATCGATTACCACAATTTCATTGTGCCTTTGGAATTATCTTAATCCGCGCGTCGTTAGTTATTTCGAATTTTATGCATACGAAGCATTATATGCACAGATATTATAAATATTCTTCATTGAACCTACTTCGAAGACTTTGTTCCAAAATATGCAATACTTTGAGGAAAAGAATATATTACTTCATAATGTTTCATTGCCTTATACATTCCCCTAGATTGCTTTGCACCCGTGGTCCCTTGAACACTGTTCAGGCGTCATCAAGTTAGTTGTTTAAAAATAGTTACGATGAACATTATTATTTGAGATAAAAAAAACATTCAAGGCTACAGAAATCCTTTACAAACCAATTTGTAATAGTGTTATAATCTAAAGAACAAGAATATAGCAAACAATGATCATGAAAGAAAACGTTCCAATTTTACGTCAGCAATGTACTATCAATTGTCATAAACAATTTTTTATTCTACAAACAGTAATCATTTTGAAACAGTTTTGAACTAATAACGCACATGTGAATAAGATAAAATTGCGTTATTGTTAAAAACCATCTGTGTTTTGTGTGCGAAAGTTTTCTATAAAGAAACAATCAATCGAGACTTCACAAAATCATTTTTAAAGGAAAGAAAATTAATTCCATTGAATCAAAACATTTTTTTAGTTCAACACCTTGTGTCCTCAGATTATTTAATATTCCGCAAACACAACTTTGTCATAATGATGTTGTACACAGTCAAATATTCACGACATTAAAGGAAATGGTGAAATTTAACCTTACGTAGAACGGACTATAATATGTTTTTATTAATCATCATGCATGCCATTGATTCAGATGCCAACTAAGATAAAATATAATATAAATTGTCAAATAAGTCAGCTTAGTAGTGTAGCGGAGGAGTATTTTTTAGTATGTACCTAGTAATCAGGATGAACGCATACCGGTTAGCTCTCCGCTAAAGTTATATCTTTTTAGTATTCTTTATTCGTCAATTAAAATACAACTCTACTACTAACCAAACAACAAAAAAAAATATCGAACGATATCTGTAAAAGATAGCGAAAATAAATCTAAACAATACTGAAAATTAATCCGAGGACGCCTGTGTATCCTTTCCAAAGAGGAAGTAAAAGCAGGAACTACAGATTTTCGTAACCTTGAAACAAAAATTTGGAAATCTTTCATGACGACGGAACCATATTTTTCAAAGATGACCATATCATCGAAAGAGAGCGTGAGCGGAAACACGCGATTTTTTCTTCCTGAGTAACATGAGACCTTAAGGACCTTGATAGCTCTATTGGTTTGCGGAGATATGAATTTTTCAAGTTATTTTTTTGGTCGAACAGGTGTCACTGTTTTTTGTTTAAGATAAACGCGGGCGTCGGTTACTTGGTCAGTCCCGATCACCCCCCGAACAAAGCTGATTCTGGGTCCTAAGCTGCATTAAACTAAAAAACATAACCTTAATAAAAAACCCAACCTTATTAAACCTTATATCCGGATCCGCTGTCACCACCCTCCAGTATAGTTATAGTGACATTTTCCCCAGTCTGCTTCCTCAGCTCTCAGCTGCTTAACCGTTTAAGCAACGCCAAACAACAAGATAAATTCTGCTCTCTCTCACTCTCCTCTCTCTCTCTCTCCTCTCTCTTCTCCCTCTCTCTCCCCCTCCCCCCTCGTCTCCCGGACAAACGTCACAAGATAAGGCGAACGGAAGCTTGCACCGGAGGAGGGGACCCCGTGGGCTCACAGGTGTGGGAGTACGTTGAGAGAGGGGGAAAGGATAGTGGGGGTAAGCAGATGGGGGGTAGTGGCGGGGTGGAGGGAAGGAGTATGGAGAGTCTTGATAAGCATGGGACAGGGGGAGGGCGAGGAGGAGGAGAGCACCGGCCCGAAAGAGATCAGGGGGGTCCAAGGGGAAAGGATGGGGAGGGTGGAAGGGCTAAGAGGTTGGGAGATTGGGGGTATGCGAGGGGATGGGCGGGGTGCGCATTGAGGGTAAGGGGCGCGGGGACATGAAGGGGGTTAGGGGGGGGGGGATTGTCGGCAGAGGGAAATAGTGGGGGGTGGGTGATATGAGAGTGTTGAAACGGTTAGGGGGCGGCGGTTAGGACGTTGACGGGGCGGGCGGGTGGTGACTTGGTGGAGTGTTTTGGGGCGGGGTGGGGAGCCAGGTGAGGGAGGGGGGAGAGGGAACCGAAGTTTAGTGTGAGGGGTGGAGGGGGCAAGCGACGTGGAGGGTTTGAATCTTGGGGATAGCGAAGGGCGAGGGGTGACCGGGAATGGGTGATGAAAGTTAAGGTAGGATATCTCTAGAGTCAGGGGGGGGGCTCAAGCGGGAGGGCGTGGTGGTAAACGCGAGTATTGGGGGGGAAGGGAGGTTGGAAGGAGAGGAAATTGGGCGGTGGGAGGGGAGGTTGGGGCGATGTAGGTTAAGGTAGTGGCGTTCGATTCATGGGATAAGGGCACTGATACGGGGGATGGGGGAATGGCCGGAAGTGGTGTTGGGGGAGAGTTGTAAGTGGGCTAGGATGGAGGGTGTACGCCAGACGAATGGGGTGGGGAAGGGGTAGAGGAAAGAGGGGGTAACGTCCCGGGGTAACGGGTGGTGGTGTTGGTAAGAAGAAATGTAAATGATGAGGGGGGGTGAGGTAAAGGGGAAGGGTGAGGTGGGTTAAGGATGGGCCTAGGGCGGACGGTGTGATGGGGTTTGCACAGGATGGGTGCCTGAGAAGAATGGTAAAGGGATGAGGGGGCACGACCGGGGTGGAGGGGGCAGTTTGGAACTGGGGGAATTAGGAAGGGGGGGGGGGGGGGGAGTGGGGGAGAGGGGTGAAAGAAGGGAATGTGGGCTCCTGAAAAGGGGGCGGTGTCAGACACGAGAAGAAGCAAGTGATAGGGAGATTGTTGGGTCTTGTAGGGGGAGGGGATGTAGGCGGGGATGGATGGGGGCAATAATTATGGCGCGGGGTAGAGTAACGTGAGGGGGGAAGGCGCCTGGCAGGTAGACAAGTTTAGGGGGAGAAGAACGGAAGGCGGGAAGGGGGGTAGGGGGTGAAGAGGGGGGGTATGGTTCGGAGGTGGAGTGAGTGGAAAAGGAGGAGGCCGGGGGGCTGGAGAGGAAGGTTGGAAATGGGAAAGGCGGAAAGTAGGGGAAAGAGGAGAGAGAGAGGGGGGGGGAGGGGGAGGGGGGTGGGGGGGGGAAGAGAAGTGTGTAGAGAGGTTGGTTGGGGTAGGCGGCAGAGGGGACGCATAAAGGGGTGGCTATTGACGAACGGGGCTTAGAATGCAGTTAGGGATTGAACAACCCTGGTTGTTCCCCGCGTCTTTCTTTTGCCTTTTGCCCCGGACGGGGTTGTCTCAAGGGGCTTTGCCCGGAGGGGGTTGTGTCGGTTGGTCTCCGGGGCCGCTCGGACATATTCCGAGGCGGGGCCCGACGGCGAGAGTATGTACTCCTGGCCGGTCGGGACCGTTTCCAGTTCCGAACCGGCCGACCGGGAGAGGTGAGTCCCTTCCACCGGACATCCCGGTGAGGGGACGTGCTGGTCGCCACTGCGGGCAAGGTGTGGACGGGGAGCGGCGTCCTCACCCCAACCGTTCGTGGGGCCCCCCGAGTGGCGTCACCCGCGGAGGTGCCCCTGGGGTCGGAGCCAGGGGACCCCCGAAAAGCCCTGTGGGAGTTAAACCTCCCAGGGCCAGTAAGGGGCTCGGAGCCCAGTGTCGGGGTGCGCGTATTCCCCCCGACCTGTGGCAAAAGCCGGCTCCCCGGGAGTACCCGGAGTACCGGCCTGGGGGGCGATGCCGGTCATGTTTCGGGTCGTCCCCCGGCCGTTGGGAGATACGCCGGCCGGCTGAGCTTCCGCGGGGAGAGGGTTTCAACTTCAAATGAATGCTACTAAAAAAGAAAAGGAAGTTAGCGCAAGTAGTACTACACATGCGATAGTTGGGGATCGGAGAGATCCGATAGTGGTTCTGGAACGTACAATCCAGGATTGGGTGCAGGATGGTGAGTCATGGACTGCGAGAGCCGTACAGGCTGCAAGAGACAGGGAAATTGTGGCGAGATCGATGTAGCAGTCGTTTTCGGGGACTCAGAGCACGAACCAGTCGGTGGAACTGGTGTTTGCTGGAATTTCCAGTGAATTTACTGGGTGTAAGCAGGAGATCCCGGAACTATCCAATAGAGCATCCATGGACATGAAGGACGAGATAACTGGAATAGGATATGAACCGACTCGTGGAGTGGAATGTGAGGATGACAGTATGTCCACTGTGTCTACATTGACATCGGCGTCTGTGTTGGGCAAGAGGAAAGCTGACTCTGACAGAGAAGATGCACCCGTAAGAAGGAGCAGAAGGCTTAACAAGAAGGAATGTGTTACCTCAGAAGGAACACAACAGACGGAGAAACGGAAAAAGAGCAGTAGCAGGAGAAAATCTTCTAAAGAGAAACTTCCCTCTCCCATGGTCTATAAGCCTGCAGAGACTGAAGTCCAATATTCGTGTTCGGGCTCAGAAGTGGGGAGCCACATATCAAGAGGCTCTAATATCTCCAATCAATCAAGGAGAAGGAGAGGACTTGGTGGTGAGCCCACTGTTGAATCACAATTGAGGCCACTACCTAAATCGATAGATGAAATACATTTGTCTCCGGCGGAACAACTGGGTGCTAGCGCCACTGAGTGGCTCGATGATATTGATAAATGTAGAATTGGTAGTAGCTACCAGGGAGGGCTTAGCGGACATATACGCAAGCGAGTACTAACTGTAAAAGAGGTTATCCGGGTATTGTTGGATAAATTAGAAGACACAGGTGATCCTAAGTTACCTAAGGAGGAGAAATGCGGAAATTGACGGCGGAATTACAAGTGGCTAAAAGGGAGACGGCAAGACTTCGGAAGGACGTCGACAGCCTACAAAGTATCGTCGTGGATCTGAAAACTGCCATAGAGAGAAGGGATTATAAGAGCTTTATAGAGGAAGAATCAAGGACAGTGATGATTGGCAAGTCATCAGTGTTATCGCCTCCAATTGAGTTCACCTGTTCGGGTAGATCTAAATCTCGGGAATCAAATAGAGCTCCTTCCACTGCTGCGGAGGTGGTAATGAGACCTCCGCTAAAAGGAGTGTCTGCCCCTATACCGGCGGTGGAAAGGAGTACGTTAAGGGAGTTCCAAAATACGGACAGCCAACTAAGCTGAGCTGATTAATAAAAGGAAAGAGGTTAGACAGGCCATGAAAGAGCAAGGAGAGAGCTCTAAATTAGCTCAATCCTCTGGCTCTAATGTGCATCCCCGGGAACCTAAGATCGCGAGACCTAGGGTGACTGGGAATGTGCAACTGGTTCCACCAAAGGAACAAGCTTTGCAAACCAAGGTGGACCAGCCCATGGAGACAGATAAATGGGAGAAAGTTGAGAGTAAGAAGATCCTAAAAAAATCATAAATGAAAAGGTTAGGCCATGTTCAAAAGAAAGTACTCAAAAATTTAAACGATCTAATAATAAATTATCACGAAAAGTAACTGATATGTTATTCAAGGTGCCAGTTCAAAGTGAACATACGTAAAGTGTATATTATCTAAATTTAGTAATAATATATTAACATGAAAAGTAACTGTGATATTTTATTCAAGGTGCAAGTTAACATTGAATATACATAAATATAAGTAAAACTGATTACAATTTGATTCTAGAATATGTTATTCTTAGTGCACAAAATATAATAGTCGTTTATAGAGATTTGATTTGAAATTCATACTAGCCCGTACAATGAAAAATAATTGCTCGTAATTCCAGAGTACCAATTTGTTAATGACTCAGAAAAATAACATGGCGGCCTGCTTTCAAAAAACTATGATGTTTCTCGATGTCCATTTAGAAATAATGTCAAAGCTCTTACAGAATAATTACTACAACATTTGAAATACGAAAAGTATTACATTAGAAGAAGATTAGATTAGAATAAGGATTCAACGTATTTTTAAAAGCTCTACACACACAACGAAGTGAATATACAAAACTATATACAAATACCTTTTTCTTCTGTGTTTCTGAAGAAAATTGTAAGTCAAATGAAACCTTGCACTTTGAGAACCATGTCACTTACTTTTCAGAGTCAAATTGATAAATTTTTTTTGTATATTTTAATGATATTTATTTCTCACTTGTATCTTGAATAATTAATATGTAATTTTATTTTTTATTGTATATTACGACAAATAATCAGTAAACTTTTTAAGTGTATAGCTTTATTGTAGTTGACCTGAGAACTGTACATTTATAAATTTTACTTAATATACACCCGTTTCGAGCAACAAGGCAAAGTTTTCTGATCAATAACTTACTCCCTGAAAATACGGTATAACACAAATCGGAAGTTGATACGAAAATTCAAAATTTTACTAAAGAAAGATTGGAGGTTTTTAATTTATACAATTTTCACAACTCTTATTTCAATTATTTATTCTACCCATCGAAAGTTTTTTGAGAGCAGGCCGCCATGTTATTTTTCTGAGTCATTAACAAATTGGTACTCTGGCATTACGAGCAATTATTTTTCATTGTACGGGCTAGTATGAATTTCAAATCAAAACTCTATAAACGACTATTATATTTTGTGCACTAAGAATAACATATCGCACTTATTTTCTAGAATCAAATTATAATCAGTTTTACTTATATGTATGGTATGTATATTCAATGTGAACTTGCACCTTGAATAAAATATCACAGTTACTTTTCATGGTAATATATTGTATTATTACTAAATTTAGATAATATACACTTTACGTATGTTCACTTTGAACTGGCACCTTGAATAACATATCAGTTACTTTTCGTGATAATTTATTATTAGATCGTTTAAATTTTTGAGTACCTTCTTTTGAACATGGCCTGACCTTTTCATTTTTATGATTTTTTTAGGATATCACTTACGTTTTAAAGTACAGATATATAGAGCAGCTTTCTAGTAATTCAAGTATCACAAATATATGTATTTTCGATTCTTATCACATAACTTTGTATAAGTAACAATTTATGCAATACAGTTCAAAATAATTGAAATATATGGTATATATGTACATATATAAAATATATAATTATATTATAGTATACATATATATTTTATTTAATCATATATGTAAATGTTTGTACAATTGTAATAACTTTTAACTTAACGATACATTGCACATTTATTTCAATTGCAACAGAATGAATTTATATTCTTGTATGAATATTGAAAATAAAGAATGGGCCCCTCCATCGCCCATTCTCGTGAGAACGCAACCATATATTTTTCTTCGTCTCTCCGATTTTAACACGACATACATATTTCTGTCTGATAATTTTTTTCTTGATGATACTTTTTGAAATGTCATAAAGCCTAGGTCAAATTAGAAACTTATTGCACTCGTTTTAATGCAGCGTTTACAGCAGCTTTTATAAAGCGCCAGAGCAGTCGATATTTTATTTTGGCGCTTACGGCAACTTTTATACAGCGCTAGAACAGTTGATGTTTTAATGTAGCGTTTACGGCAGCCTTTATACAGCGCCATTATTTAATCTGTTCTAAGAACAATATGTATGTCCCTTGTGCTCCTTTGGGCCATTTTTTCTTGAACACTTTCCATATCATTAGAGTAATACCATTCCGATTTTGTGTCAGCTCAGCTCTCAACATACACGTGTAGTGACCACGATTCATTTCTTCACCTTCGTGAAATATAGCGCTTATTAGCTTGTACTTTTTTTTATTAATCGTGATATTACTCGTCGGCACGGCGTTAATCCGATTGTTGATAATTTTTTTAGAAGCACCGTTTACAAAAGTATATAAATTGAGCTGTATTACTACGACGGAATAAAGTTGATTCGATTACGGTTTTCTTTTTCAACACGGTGCCCTTACATTCGTTACAATTGCCGTTTATCGTTTCCCATTTAGAAAATTCTACATTAATCAAACTTTGTAAAGTGACACCTTTTTTCCTTTTTAATGTCGAATGTATAGGTAATATTAACAAACTACTGCTTTCCAGCTTAGTTACATTGTAATTACATTTGACATTCGAGCAACATGTTACGTGCTTTAATTCGAGTTTTAATACATCATTGATGTCGGAATACGTCGACATTAGAGCCGTAAAAAATTCCGAAACATCTTGTTGTTGTTGTGTTCGTTCTTCGAAGCGTTTTCCGACAGATCTTCTAACCGCTTGAATGTTGCAATATTTACGTTCACCATACGCGCAGATAGCATCAATCAATGCATTCGATGCTTTATTTTTCAGTATTTGTTGCCTAATACGTACGCAATGAAACGCACATTGTAATATTACATTAGCGTAACACGAAACAGCATCGTTACTGCAAAGGCCATATATTTTCCACGTAACTATACTTTCTGGTTCCTCACAATCATAATTCTGCATATTATCAATGATATTAGGGATATCCCATCGACGATCGTACATTTTCACAACCTTTTTCTCGGACGGATTGATTTGTGGCAGTTCAGATTTGAATATAGATCTCAGTCAATTATATTCTACAATGGCTCTCGAGTTTGCTTTAACTGATGCTGGATTGAAATTTATCAAATGTAGGCCTTCCAATTTACTTACTCGTGACAAACCTACATAGGCTTGACCATCACTGAATACAGTCGTTCCTAAATCCATCATTGCATTGTTACATGTAATTCCTTCGATTATAAATAATTCGACATTCTTTAATTTGTCTCTCAAAGTTTTCAAGACCATGTCTGACAATTGCGTATATTTTGGTGTAGATTCATGACTAACCGGTAGTTGAAACATTCTATGGATTGTCAAGCCATCGATATTGAATGCTGCGATACCCGTGGGAGCAGATATGGCAGTCGTTTTTTCCAAATTTATTCTGATCCAATGTTTAATCGTTTCAATTAGAAAACTTTTCCCTGTACCACCCTCGCCACTTACGTACAGTCGCAGAATCTGATTCTTATCTTGTAAAACTTGGCATACTCCATCAAAGACTCTTTTCTGGTCTTTGTTCAATTGCGACATCATTTGCGATAAATCAATCGGGTCGTCAATCTTACCAAAATCTTCCAGATCTTTCATCGCGTCGTCAGCTTCTATCGGATTACAATCCAGTTCATCGTCATCGGATTTGTCTCTGTCTGCTGTTTTCAGATCATTTTCGCGCTTCTCGATTAATTCAGCAACGTTCTCAAAAGCTTTCTGTATTTCTTCGAGCCTTTCGTGATATTTCATTGCCTTCGTTAAAACAGACTCTGAATTCTTAAAGGCATCCGTGTAAGTCTCGAATGTACCTTTGAGTTCACTCAAATCTCTCCATGGTTTGAACAGAAGAAGCAGCGAGTAAAAGTATTTTTCGGGCTCAATTTTTATATTAAATCGATAATGGTTAATTAAATAACCCTTTTTTCGTTTTTTTAGAAATAAACCCGATGCCAGTTTGTAACACTTGACTTCGTCATTATTTGACATCTGTTTCGTAATTTCCCAGAATCTGGCAAAATCGTACAAATTCAATGATTCTAATTCCTGAGGTCTATTTGGATAGTAATCATCGATGAGTGACGAACAGTAAATATTCATAGAATTTTCATCGAGAGCTTTCATTTCATTAAATGTTTTAACTTTTCTATTTCTCACCTCATTAACATCGATCCATTTGACCATGGTATCATTATCCGTACCGTACAAGGGATTCCCTAATAGTGTATCCGCAGCTTCTAAAGCACCGCATTCTCTGTTATTTAATGAACGCATTGCAAAATTCCACAGTTTCGATGCCAAGGACTTATTCGAATCTATCACTTCAAAGTCTGTATTGCATTTTTCCGACTTTGTCGTGTATTTTGTTAAATATGAGTTTAAAAACTCTGATTTTTCTCTAATAAATTGTATGTCCATATTTCCCTCCCAGGCTAATTTGATAGACGGATTATAATCATTTATAAACCTTTCCGACTCCTTGCGAGGAAGATCGTACAATCTGCTCTTACTGCGTAAATTTTTTCTACCGACTATCGAAGTGATAACGTCTCTTAAAACGAAATTCTCAGTAACTGGCCGAGGAAAATCGAACCGACACTTTCTGTATATATTAGTTTCCGTTTTTTTCGTACGCATGCAATACGAGTTATGTTTATGATTTTGATCACTTATTACCGTATCGTACAACGTTGGCGAAACATTTTCATCTGGAATTTCACACGTTACGTATTTTTGAATAAACGTAGCAACTTCTTCATCCGGCGATTTTCCTAATACTGGAGCATCTTTTATCCAAATCATACAATGCATGTGCTGGATACTTCTACGTTGATATTCCAGTCGCCAGAAGTAATGAATAACCTTTCCTATTGGATTATCGGACGAACAAATAAAATCAATCATGGCTTTGAATTTTATGCACATGAATCTAGAAGTACTTACAGGATCGTATGCGATTAGTTCGCTGATGCCTAACTTCTCTTTATCGGGATTCATATCTCATAAATATTCACCCAAATCGGACCATTTCCATTCACTAGGACTCAAAGTCAAAAACCACGTCGCTGGACCGTAATGCAAAGTCATGCATTTTACATTATTGGACGGTTGTCGCCAAAATTGATCCGTATTTCTCAATTTTGCGAAAATACTCATTAAATTCGATTCTAATTGGTAACCTTTCAATTCGTTCAAGTATCTACCAGCAGTGTATCTCTCTCGTGGGTTAGTAACCATCATCGTATAATAGATACCACTTTTCAACTGTCGGTAGTTAGCATCATTGAGAAGGAAAAACAGATACTGCAGATTCAACCTGAATCTACTATGTTTCGACATCAATCGTGTTCTAATAAATAAATATTCCGGCAATGCAAAGTTTCTATCTTCTCGTTGTCCATTGACACCATCAGGATATAAATCAGGGAAACACATGACATCCAGATATTTATAACGATTATCCATTGGAAAATCTTCAATTTTCACCATTTGATAAAGCTTCAATGCAGATTCGTTATCGATTCTTTTCGCGTGTATTGGGTATATTGTATACTGATCGTTAATATCCGAATGTTCAGTGATTTGTGTGAGAAAAGCCGTACGTTTTAAAACGGTTTGATCATTATTATTTTTGTTTTGCTGTACATTGTACAAATTCAATGCTGGTAATTCCTCAACCACCTCATTTATTTCGTCATTGTCGCTTTCCTCATCGACAATCCTATATTCTGTTTCCTGCAACTTATCCTTTAATAGATCATCAGATGACGCTGGAAGACGAATTTTTGAGTAATGAGGATTATTTTCTTTCAACCATTGTAAAGCCTTATACATTTTATTAATATCTACCAAATTTTCCCAAACCACTTTAGATTTCTTGGGTATACCTCGAACGAGAATGTGCAACTCGTTATTCAAATTTATAGGATCTTCCGGAGGACATACCTTATCCAATGTTTCTTGTAGAGGCAGAGGCAAATGAAATGTTCTACCTTTTCCTAAACAGAGTTCGATTATATAAGTTTCTTGATTTAAAATGTGCTATATTTAAATTATTTAATTATTTTTTTCGTTCAAAGTACAATTAACAGCAAAAACTGCATATACGTAGGTATGTATTTGACTCTACTGCCATTACTTGAAACAAATACATTATTCGATATTAACAAATTGGAACTCTGGAATTACGAGTAATTATTTTTCATTGTACAGACTAGGTTTAAATTTTTGAGGACCTTCTTTTGAACATAGGCTTGACCTTTTCATTTTTATGATTTTTTGGAGATAGGATGAGAGAGGACGAATGAGGGTAAGAGAAGACGAGATAGTCGAAAGAGGGTGAAAGAGAACGAAAGAGGGTGAGAAAGGACGTACGAGGGTGAAAGAGGTGAGAGAGGGTGAGAGAGGACGAAAGAGAGTGAAAGAAAACGAAAGAGGTCGAAAGAGGGTGAGAGAGAACGAAATAGGGTGAAAGAGGACGAAAGAGGGTGAGAGAGGACGAAAGAGTGTGAAAGAGGGCGAAAGAAGATGAGAGAGGGCGAAAGAAAGTGAGAAAGAATGAAAGAGGGTGAGAGAGGACGAAAGAGAGTGAAAGAAGGTGAAAAAGGACGAAAGAGGGTAAAAGAGGGTGAGAAAGAATGAAAGAGGGTGAGAGAGGACGAAAGAGAGTGAAAGAGGACGAAAGAGGGTGAAAGAGGACGAAAGAGGTGAGAGGGAATGAAAGAGGGTGAAAGAAGACGAAAACAGGGTGAAAGAGGGTGAGAGAGAATGAAAGAGGGTGAGGAGAGGACGAAAGAGGGTGAGAGAGAATGAAAGAGGGTGAAAGAGGACGAAAGAGGACGAAAGAGGGTGAGAGGGAATGAAAGAGGGTGAAACAGGACGAAAGAGGGTGAAGGAGGGTGAGAGAGGACGAAAGAGGGTGAGGTAGGACGAAAGAGGGTGAAAGAGGACGAAAGAGGGTGAAAGAGGACGAAAGGGGATGAGAGGGAATGAAAGAGGGTGAAAGAGGGTGAGAGAGAATGAAAGAGAGTGAAAGAGGACGAAAGAGGGTGAGAGAGGGCGAAAGAGGGTGAAAGAGGGTGAGAGAGGACGAAAGAGGGTGAGAGAGGACGAAAGAGGGGTGGGAGTGGGGGTAGGAGTGGGGGTGGGGGTGAGGGCGAGGGCGGGATGTGGGAGGGAAAGGGGTGGGTGGAAGTTGAGGGAGGTGTGAGTAAAAGGTGAGAAGAGATTTATACGCGGACAGAGAAGAAGAAGAAGAAGAAGAAGAAGAAGAAGAAGACGACGTTACTTCATTTTTCATGAAAAACGTCATTTTTTGACCGCTTGTATCTCCAGAACGGCTTGACCGATTTTATTTTTTCTTGGCTCAAATTACTCGTGGCGATGCCGCCTTTCAGGTTATATTACGTGCAATTCAAAATTTTTTATATTTTAGTAGTTCTACACCCCCAAAAAATGGACTTTGATGGTGCAGGATAAGGAGACTTGTAGTGTCTTTTAAGGTCTTTTAGGGTTTGAACATGGCCGGAGACACTACCGCGTCTCCTGATAGAGATATAAATTAATGTTAATATTATATTATATCTTTATTTTTTGCTATATAGATATAAAAATAGAATGAAATAATGCGATTTACGTTAATACATCATTATTCAATGGAAATTAAAGATAAAATGACGCTTTTGGATTTTTTTGTATCGCTATAAATAATAAATGAAATACATTCAAAGACAGAGCAGAACGTTGCTTATTGTGAAAATATTTCCGATATTTTCAGATATCATTGTGACATTACACTTATAACACAAGCGGACATTCGCATATCGTTAATGACATCCAGAATATATCACTATGATATCACTGGTGTTTTTGCTATGGGGGAAATATTACAAAATGTAATAAAAAAATAGGGTAAAATGTAAAAACATACATTTCAGAAATATTCATTAATCTATATATATATATATATATAAATATTCATTAATTTATATATATATATATATATATAAATTAATGAATATTTCTGAAATGTATGATGTTTTTACATTTTACCCTATTTTTTAATTACATTTTGTAATATTTCCCCCATAGCAAAAACACCAGTGATATCATTATTAATTAATAATAAATTCTGAAAAATTATTACAAAAAATTTAGATTTTTAAAACATTTTTGAGGAAATTATAAAAAAAAATTTTAAGGAATATTTAACATTTATATGTATACATGTAAAAAATTTTTATAAAATTTATAATATGCAAAATAATTCAATACTATTGTCAGACTATTTATGGATAATTTTAAAGTGTTCTATTTAATATATATTGCGACCGTCTCTCCGCCCTCTCTCGTCAAACGAGAGAGAGAGTGCGAGAGAGACTGCTGCGCAACCTCGTCGTGCCGCTCTCCGTTCTCTCAATACTTGCTCGGTATCACTAATTGCTCGGTATCGTATCTTTTGGGCGCCAGGTGCGGTCAGGCCGCACCACTCAACAATATCTCGGTAAATAATCAGCGGACACGACGGCTCGGCCTCGGTAGCTCGGTATCACCAGGGGGTAGAGTGTCGTGGTTCTTTCCGTAAGGAGATTCGGAATCGCAGTCCCGGAGAGAGAGAGGAAATCTCGATATTGATTGTACTCAGAAATAAGATAAAATAAGAATATATTTTCAATTAGTAGCATATAAATAGAGTGAATGAAAATAACTATAACACTATTATCGAGCCGTAGGGAGATCGCTGGGTTTTCTCGAAATCTTTAGTTATCATTGCTCTCCTCCCTTTGTATCCGGCTCGGAATCGAATAGATCATACTCTAATCCAGCGTAACTTATTCTCAAGGATTGTTAATCAATGACTCGATACAATGCTAATATTACAATATATTACGATATGACTGTCGACTCGTTTCGGTGCCCCTCGGAGAGGCGAAGAAGGCAAAGATTTACGCAATAACTTAATGACGCGGAAATCGACGCGAGTCCCGTGAGTCTCTCAACTAATTCTCGGTACTAAATTGTTTACAGCATAATTGCTCGGTATCGTTATACTTCTCTAATAACTCACGGGTCTCTGCCGAATCCGCGCTTACCGGACGATCGAGGAGGTGGCCTTACAATTATTCGCCGTCGCAGGTGGTCGCTGTGGGTCTTCGTCCTTGTTCGTGCTCGCAGGACACCGGCTTGCCGAACAGTGAGTTCCTTTCGGGCCGGCGGGACCTCGGAAGGTACGCTGGTGGGGAGGGGGAAGACAATGCGCGCCACCCCGGCCCGGTTGCCAGGTTTCGCGGCAGCGTTGCGCCCCGCGCCGGACCCGGAATCGATCTTCGTATCGATTCCTGTGTCTCGCGGCTGGTCGCGGACTTCCGCCGCCAAATACAAATTTCAGCCCTCGGGAGCGACGGTGCAGCAGGTCCATTCTCGGCGGTCCCGTCCACACCTCGTATGGCCGTATGATGTTCCGAACGACCTTTATTTGCTGAGGGAAGTCGTCTCGGGGTGATCAGTCCCGTTAGATCTCCGTGTTTCTCTCGATGTGTGGTGGCGGGCCCCTCAGGGGAATCATCCTGGTCGCGGAATGTAGGCGCCTTTTCCTCCCTGTTTTGGACTGCTCCTGTTCGTCCCATCGAGGCTGTAACGAGTTTATTCGCAGTATCCCTTCCTTACTTTCTCGGTACCGCGTATATTTTATTGTTCTTAATACTCACCGGGCCGGTCGCTCAGTCTCCGCTCCTCCCCCTCCGAGGTCGTTCCTCCGTCGTCTGCCCAGGTCCTCTTCTCCCTAAAACAATGGCCGTTCTCTTGGCCTACCACCTCGATCCCGATACTGAGTGCGGGCGAGCTAGCGAAAAGGCCGCTGCTCACCCGCACGAAACACAAAATTGTACAGCGCTCTCAGACGCTTCCCGGCCGGGCGCGTCCGCCCTTGTGACGGGCTCAAAAAGACCACGTCACAACTCCCCCCTTCCTGGGGAGGACCGAGAAGGTCTTGGACATCGACCCACATCGATGACCACCCACTCGATCACTGCCTCAAACTCAAAATTTTCTCTCGCCATGACCTCCACCCACGAGGTCCCGAATTATGCCGACAGTCATTATTAGGTTCGACTTTCCCGCGGTATCTTAAGGGAGTCTCGCTTCTCGAGACCACAACTCCGAAGGTGTCGCTCCGGGATGGGACAGACAATAGGGCGCAATTAACGGGGTCTCACATGTCTTATTAACGAAAGTCGGTTTATTGCGACCTCAGGTACATGTCGTGGACGCCTCACGGGGTGTTCGTGTCCCCTCCTCGGTATCTTATTAAACAAAAGAAGCTGGCCAAGCACCGACAAAAGAAAATACCTCGGGGAGGAAGTGGGGCCCTCCGAGAACGAAAAGAAGGGGTGAGGGGTACCCTATGGGCGAAATAAATAAAAAAAATAGATAATAATAACAAAAAAAAATAATAGGGGTAGCCAGCCCCAACCAAAAAGAAACAAAACAAAATCCGTCCTTCGGGAGGGCTATGGGTACGGGGTGGTACGGGGTCCCCGGTGTCGTCCGCTACGCTCCGGCGGTGGTCCCCGGCGTGGCCCCCTCTCATCTTGCGAGGGGTTGTCTCCTTCGTATGTGGGCCCGCAGCGTAGGCAGGTCCTTACGGTGGTTCCCCGTTGTCCGCACCCGTAACAAAAATCCGGACGCCGCGGCTGTGGGCAGGCGGCGTAGCGGTGGCGCCCTCCGCAATTCCAACAACCCAGGGGTAGTTGGTCCCTTATGGGCTGCTCGGCTCGGGATCTGGTGCGGGATGGCGTGCGTGTGCGCGTACTTGGCGGCGGCGGTGTTCGACCGCGGTTCCTCGGTGGCGAGAGCGTTTCGGGGCGAGGCGGTGACGTCGCAGCATCGACGGTTTCCCGGGCCGTACGGGACCAACGCAACACAAAATATGTCTGGGTCGCCCGGTTCGTCCTCGCCGGCACTATCCGTACGGTTTGTCCGGCGTCTCTCATCGGGGGACGCATACGGACCTCGCCGTCGGCCGCTGACAAGGCCGTCTGGCTCTCCGCCTCCCTCGTTGCGGGGAAATCGCGAACGACCGCGCCCCGCGTGGTGCTGACGAGGCGTCGGACGGTCTCCGCGGTGTCCGCCATGTCTGCCCATATCTCCGGGTAGTGCTCGTCTACCTGAATGACGAGGTCGGGATATCTCTCCCAGAACCCTCTCCATTCCTCCTCCGCCGGATCCATTTCCGCTACTCGGGAGGGTTTTCCTGTGATTTTTCTCGGTATCCTATTCAGGTTCGGTGGAATAGTAGGGTTTTAAATATTGTACGTGACTCTTACCGGCGGCCGACCCGTCGAGACGAGTCAGTTCGTAAATTACGGAGGACATTTTCCTCCCGATTCGGAAGGAACCTTCGAATTTGGGTGCCAACTTTGCCGCAAAGTTATCGGCGGCCGACGAAAGGACGTGCCGCCTTCGCAAGACTAATGCACCCGTACGAAAACTGCGAGTTCGACGCCTCAGATTATAGTACGTCGCCTGTTTTTCCTGGGCCTCCTCTAAACGTTCGCCAACCCATTCCCGAATCAACTTCAGCCGCTCCATTCTATCCGACCAAACCGCGGGATCGGCTGCGTCGACCTGAGCCATCTCGTTACCTCGGTCTCGCAGCCTCCCTCTCGGTATCAACTCTCGGCCTAGATTCAGGAATGCCGGCGAAGTTCCCAGGGAGGAATGCTCCGCGGTATTATATGCAAACCGGAAGTCCGCAATATTCCGGTCCCAATCCCTATGATCCCTATCTATGTAAGCGACTATCATCGTTTTTAAAACCCTATTGACCCTTTCTACGAGGTTCGCCTGAGAGTGGTATGGAGGGGTGGTATCATGCCGTATCCCGTTTTCGCGGGCGAATTCCTCTATTTCCTTATTCGCGAACTCGGTACCGTTATCCGTCAGTAAACATTTGGGCGTGCCCCAACGCGAAATAACTAGGTCTACTAAAGATTCCCTAATTTTTGGACCTGTCGCGGATCGGAGAGTCTTACACTCTATCCACTTTGTGAATAAGTCCTGAATCACTAGTAGGTATTTGAAACCGGACTTACTACGCGGTAAGGGACCCATAATATCGGCGGCAACCACCGTCCATGGAGCTTCCGCTATTCGCCTACCCATTAGTCCCGCAGGACCGGCCTGCTCGACTTTTGTCAGTTGACACGTGTCGCATTTCTTAACATACTTCACTACCTCTCGGAACATTCGCGGCCAATAGTACGAGACCGCGAGACGCTGATACGTCTTCTCGATACCTAAGTGTCCGGATTGAGGGGCGTCGTGGGCCTCGCGTAACGCCTCCCTTCGTGACTCACTCGGTAGCACTAATTTCCATCGTTTCAGGTCTTCTACTATGTCCGAAACGACCGGCTTAGATCTTAGAAAATACAATTGGGCGTCTATTATTCGCCATTGATTGTAGCGATCCGGATCGCTCGCGACCTGTTTGAATCG
Source organism: Nylanderia fulva (assembly GCF_048542155.1). Taxonomy (NCBI): domain Eukaryota; kingdom Metazoa; phylum Arthropoda; class Insecta; order Hymenoptera; family Formicidae; genus Nylanderia; species Nylanderia fulva. The sequence goes on from NW_028190486.1 coordinate 63,389, forward strand.
ATGTTTATACCATTTATCCGTGCTCTCGGGATCGGGATCTTCTCCTATCGCGTCCGCTGTCGCAACTACAGCTTCGTCGCTCTCGACTTCCCCCTCGTAGCTTCTCGATAAAGCGTCTGGTACGTGGTGTAAGGCCCCCTTTCTATGAATAATTTCGTAGTCGTATTCCAATAACTCGAGGGCCCACCTGGCTAATCTGCCCGTGGGATTCCTCAAGTTATGGAGCCACCTCAAACTACTATGATCTGTTATTACGGTGAATTTATAACCCTCCAAATAGGGGCGGAATTTCTTAATGGACCACACCACGGCCAGACACTCCTGCTCGGTAACGGTGTATTTTTTCTCGGGGTCCGTCAGAGCGCGACTCGCGAACGCGATCACCCTCTCCCCCTCCTCAAAATTTTGCGTCAGCACGGAACCCAAACCTACCGAACTCGCGTCGGTTTGGAGTACGAAGGGTCTCTCAAAATCCGGGCATGCTAATACCGGTGCCGTGGTTAAATGCTCTTTTACGATTTGTACCGCGCGCGATTGCTCTTCCCCCCACTCCCATCGCTTGTTCTTCTTTAGCAATCTAGTGAGGGGCTCGGTAACGGTAGCTAAGCGCGGTATGAATCGTCTATACCACGAGGCCATGCCTAAAAACCGTCGTAGCTGTTTAATATTTCTCGGTATCGGAAACTCTATCACCGGTTGCGTCTTATCCGGGTCGACTGTAAGCCCTTCATTCTGCACGATAAATCCGAGATACTTGTGATTGACAAAATTCGCATTTTTCCGGGTTTATTGTTAACCCGGCGGACGATATTCTAACCATGACCCTCCTAAGTTACGCCAAATGTTCCTCGAACGTCGGCGTCGCGATAATAATGTCGTCTAAATAGGCGAATGCGAAAGGCTCCATTTCCGGTCCTATTAATTTATCTAGCAACCGTTGAAATGTGGCCGGGGCTCCCGTGAGCCCGTACGGCATCCGCGTAAAATGAAAAAGTCCCTTGCCGGCTACGCTGAAGGCTGTTATTTCACGGCTCTCCTTAGCCAGGGGTATTTGAAAATACGCCTGACTAAGGTCCAAAGTGGGGATGTATTTCGCGGCTCTTAATTTGTCGAGGATAGCGTTCATGTTCGGGAGGGGATACGCGTCCTTCTTCGAGATCTCATTAACCTTCCGGAAATCTAAACAGAACCTATACTTTCCGGAAGGTTTCTTCACCATCACTATTGGATTGGACCATTCACTAAAAGAGGGCTCGATTATCCCGTTCGTTAACATTTTATCAACTTCCTCGCGCACGGCGTCTTGTATTTTCGTGGACACAACGTAACATCGTTGTTTGATCGGTTTCTGTGCCCCGACGTCAATACGGTGTTCTGTCAGAGTAGTTACCCCCGGGTTATCGTTTGGAACTATCATCGTTTTCAATACGCTCTCTATCTGTGCGCGCTGGGAGGAATTAAGCTCGGGTAGCCCGCTACAGGCGTGTTCGGACGGCTCGGTAGCATTAAAACGGTACCTATGTGAGGGACTTCGCGAGAAGAACCACTCGGATTTGGCTAGATCTAACCCTATTCCAAACTTGCACAAAAAATCCATTCCTAGGATGCACGAAACTGCCAAATTGGGTAATAATCCCACGAAAAGGGTGTGTTCTATGCCGCCTAACTTGAGTGGTACCTCGCTAACCTCGTCTATTTTCGCCACTTGGCCATTTGCCGTCCGGATTTTTCCGCCTCGGTATCGCGATATCGGTAATCTGAGAGATCGCACGAGCTTAATTCCCTCATTCCCTATCAGCGTTCTACTTGAGCCTGAGTCGACAAGAGCTCTTAATGGTCGTCCTTTTATGTATACTTCGAAATATTGCAACGGGGGAAACTCGGTATCGTCTAAGGTCACGTATGATTCTATACCCCCGGTGCCTGTAATTTCTCGAGTCTTTTTGAGCCGATAGGACCCGATCTACCGACTCTCTTCCTCGTTTTCCGCGCAATTTGGACACATTCGCGTCGTGTGCTGTTTCTTTCCGCACCGATAACAGTGCAGATTCCGCGTCTGCGTACATTCTCGCGATCGGTGTCCCTTTCGTCCACAATTCCAACATTTCATGTCGGCTAATCGGCTATTCGCGGTGGATGAGGAGGGTGTCGGGTCCGTACCCGCGTTATTCACGGCGGCCACTGGAGGCCTCTTCGACTCGGTAGCTTTCCCCCTCTTCTTGGGCGCGGTCGCGGGAACTGCGGCCGCGGCGATCGTTTTCGGGTGTCGAGGCGATCGCGATGCCCCCTTATACGCGAGTTCCGGAAAAATAGACCGCGTCGATGTCGGCTGTCTATCCAGATCGTAACATTCCTCGATCTGCGACGCGAGGGTTTCTAATGACCGAAAATCGTAGATTTTGTTCCGCCTCACAGCTATACGCAACCTCGGTATCATGTTTCTATGCGCGTAATTTAGTTGTTCGTTTAGCTGCCATGGGGGGTCTAATCGTTCGAATAAGGCCTGCATGCACGTTATATAATCGGCGACGGGTTCGTCTTCCCCCTGCTTGCGTCGCATTATCTCGTCCCGCAAGGTGAATTGGAAGTTCGGGCATCCAAATCGCGCACGCCACGCGGCCTCGAATTGCCCCCAAGTACGCCAAAGATGTTGATTCAGACGGAACCAATGGGCTGCGGTGCCCGATAAAAAGAATGGCAGACACTTAAATATTTCGTCGTCATCTAAGGGAATTAATTGTCGACCCTGCTCTATACGAATGAGGAAAGCTTCCGCCTCCCCGTCGCGTGCACCGGAAAAATTTAAATTCCATTTCCGCATTACGTTATACGCGTCCACGGCGAAATTCGGTTTTACTCGAGGGCGATACGGCTCGGGATTTCTCCGCGGCTCCGGGTGCGTTTCTGTTGGCTCCGGGGGATGTACCCTGATTCGCGGTTTCGAGGGCCCCGCTAGGGATTCGCCTCCAACAGCCCATTCCTCGGTATCCGATTCTTCGTCCGATGCGTCCGATATTTCAGGGGTCGGCATATGCTCTCACCCTATTAATTGCGCGGCCTCGTATCTCAATAATCGAGCCCTAAGGGTGGGGAGGATCCCTTTGGCGGACAGCTTTCTCTCCGCAAGGGCACACCTCACCTCCTCCTTTGATAACTTTCGAATCCACCGCAATTGTTCTTTTGTTGACATTTCGCTTTATGGTCAGTGACGGTGTGAGGGAAGTGAGATCTCGAAGGGGAAAATAGATAGTACGCGGACCGTGACCGGATTGACTAAACGTACGCTCCCTCCCTCAACTGTCTCGCCAACTAACTCTTTCTCGGTATCTTTGTGAGAGTTGCCTAAATTAGACACCGTCAATCCTCGATTACGCCGCTTGGTCACGATACCCCTCCTCCTAGAACCCGAAAATATGTCGCGAACGATACTCTATAAATTCCTAGTCAATAGGAAAGTCACTTATAGGCGTGAATAATCGGCGCGAATATCTCTTGAGGAGATAAAGAAGGGACGAGAAGAAGAAAGAAAAAAAAATTCTATTCTTATTCCGAATTCGATAAACAGAAAGAAACTAACAAGTTCGCGAAAGGTAGCGTATGCGAGAAAGTGAGAAAAAAAAAATGTTCCTTTGTATACACGGACGTCTGTTATTGAGTCGAGTCTCGCTAAGGAATTTCGGGAATTCGCGTAAACACCTATTCACCAATATTCGTCCTTAGCTCTCGGTATCTTGACAATAATATTTGAAGACGCGATAATCCTTCAAGAACAATACGTGTTTACCCGCTTTTAGATTCGACTCGACGAGTGGTAAATATTTCCGCGAAGAGATCGAAAGGAAGAAAGAAGAAGAAAAAAAAAAATTCGTCGCTCTTCAATATTATTCCCTATATTGGGACAAGAATATTCGCCGACTTTGTATCCGACGAAAAACTCGGTATCAATCAGGTGCCTATAATTCACTCGATATATCAAAGAAAGTCGTAAAAGGCGTATGAGCGCGCTACCTTTGCAATACGATACTACGCGGTCGGGTTTACGATGCCGCGCGCGACAAAGAAACGTGTCGGTGGTCGCTCTCTGTCATATGCGTAGCGCTCCTCCGTACACGTGCACTAAATGCGATGGCACCTCAAATTCGGGTCCCCCTCCGTTGTAACGGGAAGTCTCGAGATATCGAGACAAGCACAATGGGAACAATCTCAATAACGCGGGAACAATAATAATTGGGGACAAAGTAATACAAATGCATGCACTAAACAAAAGTCATCGACGGTACTAAATCAGATAATACTCGGAGAGTCTCCGGCGGAGATCTCCGGCTTGGGCGAGATTCAAATCAGCGCCCGAAAGACAAAGAAAAAGAAAAGAGAAAAGGGAAATTTTCTCTCACCCCACTGTCTCTCCGTTACCCGAAACGACACGTATTCTCCTTTATTAATTATCCTCTCTTTCGAGAGGCCCCACGTTGGGCGCCAAAATTTGCGACCGTCTCTCCGCCCTCTCGTCAAACGAGAGAGAGAGTGCGAGAGAGACTGCTGCGCAACCTCGTCGTGCCGCTCTCCGTTCTCTCAATACTTGCTCGGTATCACTAATTGCTCGGTATCGTATCTTTTGGGCGCCAGGTGCGGTCAGGCCGCACCACTCAACAATATCTCGGTAAATAATCAGCGGACACGACGGCTCGGCCTCGGTAGCTCGGTATCAACAGGGGGTAGAGTGTCGTGGTTCTTTCCGTAAGGAGATTCGGAATCGCAGTCCCGGAGAGAGAGAGGAAATCTCGATATTGATTGTACTCAGAAATAAGATAAAATAAGAATATATTTTCAATTAGTAGCATATAAATAGAGTGAATGAAAATAACTATAACACTATTATCGAGCCGTAGGGAGATCGCTGGGTTTTCTCGAAATCTTTAGTTATCATTGCTCTCCTCCCTTTGTATCCGGCTCGGAATCGAATAGATCATACTCTAATCCAGCGTAACTTATTCTCAAGGATTGTTAATCAATGACTCGATACAATGCTAATATTACAATATATTACGATATGACTGTCGACTCGTTTCGGTGCCCCTCGGAGAGGCGAAGAAGGCAAAGATTTACGCAATAACTTAATGACGCGGAAATCGACGCGAGTCCCGTGAGTCTCTCAACTAATTCTCGGTACTAAATTGTTTACAGCATAATTGCTCGGTATCGTTATACTTCTCTAATAACTCACGGGTCTCTGCCGAATCCGCGCTTACCGGACGATCGAGGAGGTGGCCTTACAATTATTCGCCGTCGCAGGTGGTCGCTGTGGGTCTTCGTCCTTGTTCGTGCTCGCAGGACACCGGCTTGCCGAACAGTGAGTTCCTTTCGGGCCGGCGGGACCTCGGAAGGTACGCTGGTGGGGAGGGGGAAGACAATGCGCGCCACCCCGGCCCGGTTGCCAGGTTTCGCGGCAGCGTTGCGCCCCGCGCCGGACCCGGAATCGATCTTCGTATCGATTCCTGTGTCTCGCGGCTGGTCGCGGACTTCCGCCGCCAAATACAAATTTCAGCCCTCGGGAGCGACGGTGCAGCAGGTCCATTCTCGGCGGTCCCGTCCACACCTCGTATGGCCGTATGATGTTCCGAACGACCTTTATTTGCTGAGGGAAGTCGTCTCGGGGTGATCAGTCCCGTTAGATCTCCGTGTTTCTCTCGATGTGTGGTGGCGGGCCCCTCAGGGGAATCATCCTGGTCGCGGAATGTAGGCGCCTTTTCCTCCCTGTTTTGGACTGCTCCTGTTCGTCCCATCGAGGCTGTAACGAGTTTATTCGCAGTATCCCTTCCTTACTTTCTCGGTACCGCGTATATTTTATTGTTCTTAATACTCACCGGGCCGGTCGCTCAGTCTCCGCTCCTCCCCCTCCGAGGTCGTTCCTCCGTCGTCTGCCCAGGTCCTCTTCTCCCTAAAACAATGGCCGTTCTCTTGGCCTACCACCTCGATCCCGATACTGAGTGCGGGCGAGCTAGCGAAAAGGCCGCTGCTCACCGCACGAAACACAAAATTGTACAGCGCTCTCAGACACTTCCCGGCCGGGCGCGTCCGCCCTTGTGACGGGCTCAAAAAGACCACGTCACAATATATATATTATATATCCAGGTCTGTACATTTAATCTAGAACTATATGGCAGTTTCCAGGTCTGTACATTTAAATGTATATACATTTAATATATATATATATATATATATGTATGTATATATATATATATATATATATATATATGTATATATAATATTTATATTTATTTATAATAAATAAATATTATTTAAATATAATATATAAAAAGAGTATGAAATGGTTACCTGGTTGAACGCAGAAATGCTCTCCAGAACGAAAGTATATTAACACACTTCCTGCAATATTTAAATTAGATTAATAATTTTGTATTATATATGTGTATACACACACACACACACACACACACACACACACACACACACACACACATATATATATATATATATATACACATGTACAAGAAGATGACACAAAAATATTATCCAGAAGGACAGTTAATATGTATATGTAAGATTTGCATATAAATAAATATAGTTATTTAAATAAGCAAGCATTTTTGGTCATTATATAAATGTTAATAATATGATTAATTTGAATTCAAGTACTTTTATTATGTGATTTTATATGATAATTAGCTAGTAAAGATTCTTATATATGTCTGAGCCAGTCATATCAAATTAAATATTAAGTATAAGCAGAAAAGATTGTTATAAACATATTGTGTAAGTATAAGCAGAAAAGATTGTTATAAACATATTGTGGCGCGTTAAAATACATTTATATGGTTAATAACGTTTATTTCCTTTTTTTTGAAGGACGATTATGCGGATTATAATTAGAAAATATAGTTGGATACATTGCACAATCAATTTAATAGCTATCAGAACTTTTAGTAACATCAACATTGCGCTGTCGAAGCAGACCATAAAATAAATTAGATTATTTTTGTCAACTTATAGATTTTCAAGCTTTAATAACAAATATCATATTTTAAATTATTAATGTGATTAAACCTAGACTGGTGATACCAAAAATTATTATTACAATTAATTATGTTTAAAAATATTGGCAATTATGTACGAAAAATGTGTCATATTTCATGGTTTTTGAATGAACGTGGATCATGTGCTGATTTTTTAATGTGAGTATTATGAAAAATATATACATATGTATACATATATATATATATATTGTTGTGCCTCCGGGAAGGCACGGAAAATTGTGGGGTCTCAGTCGACTGAAGGATGAGGATCCTAGGATCGGCGGGCGTCTCCACTTTGACTAACTTTGCTTGTTTATCTGAATAAATCTTTTATTTCCCTTATTTCTTGAGTTGGTTTAATTCTGTATAATCCCACCTGGGTGGTTAGTTAAGTATGCTCGCTCTCGATAGTCAGATTACAGGTGATAGTTTATATTCTGCGGCTTGTCTACGACTCCTAGTTAGGTTCTAATTAGCGACTTGACTTTTTGGATTTTCGTTAGCGACTGACTTCATCGCCTCGCTTTCCGTTCGCGGTGGTCTCCTGCCCTTTTCTACATCTTTCGGGGGAAGATGTAGAGAAGCTCTTTCATTGGCTAATTTTTATTCACTCGCTTTTATCTAGGTGCAAGCGAAGCAGGTTGATTCTTCGCTTGCGATCCGCGGTTTTTGGTGTAATGCTTATATTTCATCGCGTTTGCGTCTTTTCGCGATAAGCGCTTCGCGAAAGCGTGAGAACGTTTCTCAAATGATTGTATAATAGCCGACTTACTAATTAATTATTAAAACTATAATTAATATAATATAGTTATAGTCATTTGGACTATAACATTCCTCCCTCGTTGAAAAAGAAAAACGGAGGTACGAAGTTTTTCGTTCTTAATTTCTTAACTTACATATAATAGTGGTTCCCCGTTACAGTATAGTATTACAATCGTTTCTTAAATTCTAGTACTTTGACTTCTTTTTAGGATTGATCTCGGTATTTCGAAGTCAATATTTGTTGTAGTTTTCGGTTGTTTTTTGTTTTTATTTTTTCTTTTTATTATTATTATCCATATTAAAATGAATATTGCAGCTACTGTCATTACTGTTCCAGTAAATGTCATTGGGTAGACAAATTGCTTCCGCGCATAAAAATTTTGTTCGTTGTTTTGTAAGTCGTTGTCTATAGTTTCTATTTTGTCTCTGAGTTTTGTCAATTCCAAACGATGTTGTGAGATGTTTTCTAATGTGTCCTGATCATGTCCTATTTTTCCGTCTCATGGAATTGTTATATTTATATTTGGTAGGAAAGTTTCTAAGGTATTTTCGTACAATTTTCCTGCCGTTTGTAATGTTGTGTCTGTTGTTGTCAGTTTACAGATTTCGTTTAATGTAATCTTGCCTGTGTTTTTGATTACTTTACTTTCTGATCGTCCGTCGCATCATATAGTTATTGTCTGTTCAGCGAAGGTCGAGTATAGCCAAGTGTCTTCTTGATGTAAGGTTATCCATATCGTGCGGGGCGAGGTATATTGTCTAACATTACATTTATCCTGATAACGTTGTCGCACTGTATACATTTGAATTTCGCACGGTGCGTCTACATCTATGTGTGCGATATATGGGTGTATTTTGTTTGCATACATATTGTGTATTTATTTTACTACATTGCTCTAACTTCTTTTCTGTTATTATGGCGTATGTTAATTTTTTCTTATCTACTACAATAATTGGATTGTTTATTTTAATATAATTGTATACATTCTTTATGTATGGCGTAGGAAATTCTATCGCTTTTACAACGTCGTATGTCAGCTGTACAATTAAAGAAAAACGCAAAATTGTATATACTGTATCTGATTCGTGGTACGCTGTTATCGCAATGTTTTCTTCTATCGATAACCAGTCGTCTGTACGAATTTTAAAGGGGAAATACAATCCTTCGGGAAGTTGTGCTGCTGCATCTTTTAAATTATTTATAATCTCGTCTATTGGTATTAATCTGGGGTGCATTTTGCCCTTTCGTATATATGTTAAGTATTCTAATACGTTTTCTGTATCCTTTATTAGTTTGTTTACAATTGCTTCTGTCGCCCTGAAATGTTCGTTTATTTTTTCTAAGGTAAGAGTTTCGGCCATAGTTTGTTTTAGCAGTTTCTCATTATGATCGATTATGTTTTCTAATCTATCTAAATGTGCTACTGTAGCGTTTATTACTTTTAGTTGGTTTCGAATCGCGTGTTCGTATACCCGTTGCTTATTTGCTATTAATTCTAGCTGTTCGTTTATTTGTTTTTCATCGTCTACGTCCATGATTCCGAATAATGTTTTTGTTATCGATCCTATACCGTCTATTAGTCCTCGACGTTTGTTTGTCGGTCCTTTGTATAGGGTATCAATTTGATTTTTTATGTTGTTTAGGTATTTTAATTTCTGTTTTATAATATTAACCGAATTTACGCATGAACTTTCTGTTTCGTCGCACATCATTTCTGTCTGTTTTATGTAATTGGCAATTTGTTCATGTCTAAATTTTAAAGGTGCAAGGTTTAATTTTATCACTAGTTTCCATGTTTTCTTGGAAAAGTGTAGTTGTCCGATTTGCTCGAAATATATCCCTGGACTGTGCTTGAACTCTGTTATCTTATACAGTTGACCCTTCTCACTTTCCTTTCCGAGTACTGCAGCGTTGCAGGCTAAGAGTAAGAGTGCCCTGTAATGATATACATACAATTCTTCTTACTACTTTGTCCTTGATCGTGAATATGCTTTTGTTTGCAATTTTTTATCAAGCAAGAGAGGCGTTCGTTCTATATGACTTCTGTGGTCCCTTTAGTCTTATGACAACCTTTGCTTTATTACTACCGTTGCGTCGTCTAAGAAAAAGAAAAAAAATGTTTGGTTCTGATATGTGGTTTGATTGCTCGCGATGCCATGTAGAGTTTGTGCCCTGGTGGGAACCGATATGTTTCTCTTGTTCGAGATTTCTTAGATGTGTGGGCCCAGTTGTGGGGCCGGCATTGCCGACCAACCGTTTTGAACGGGCTTTGGGGGCTGTCGCAAGATATGCGGCTAGCTCCTTTCCGTTCTCTTTACACGTGAGTGTAAATGTGCGGTCTGGTGTGCGCGTAGTGCGTGAAGTTGCTTTGGTGCCTCCCGAGGAGGGATTCATGATTCCGGCCATGCAAACTTTGAGGGCTCTGCAAGAGGGGCGGCCTCTCCCTTATGTACGTGTATGTCACAAGGACGAAGCAGACGATTAGGTAAGTCCTAATTTCCAATAAATAATTTTAATCTGTTTGTGTGCATGCGTATTGCTCTTCTTCCTTTCTTTACTGTGTAATTGACGCTTGAATTTTTTTTTATTATTGTATACGGTCCTGCCCATAATGCGTCTAATTTCTTGGATCGTCCGCGTCGGAGTGTCTCGTCGTATACGAGTACTTTGTCGCAAGTTGATTTGAGGCACGTATTCTTTCCCTTAGTTCCTGTAGATAGTCATCGTAATTATACGTCAGTTTAGGCGGTTTTGTTAGTGCCGTCGGTAGTTCGACTTGTCGTCCGTATATTAATTCAAAGGGGGTATATCCCGTAGCTGAATGAGGAGTGGTATTATATGTAAACATTGCGTATGGCACCCATTCATCCCAGTCGGTTTGGTCAGTATTTATATATTGTCGCAAATATTCGGCTAATATGCGGTGCGATCTTTCTAATGCTCCATTACTCTCGGGGTGATACGCGGTTGTTTGTATCTTTTTTATTCTTAATAATTTGCATATATTTTTAAATACTTCGCTCATAAAATTTGTGCCTTGGTCTGTTAAAATTTTTTCGAGAATGCCGTGTTCGAAAATTATTTTCGTAACGAACTCTTTCGCGACGGTATTTGCTTCCTGATTTGCGATTGGTATCGCTTTACTGAGTTTCGTCAGGCTATCCTGAAATGTTAGTAAGTATTTGTTTCCGTTAGTGGTAACTGTTAGCGGTACGAGGATATCTAATGCACATTTTTCAAATGGTTTATTCGGAGTATCTGTGATCACGAGGGGTGCTTTTATTCGGCGCGATAATTTATTTTTTTTGGCAGGATTTGCATTTGGCGATATATTGTTCGACATCTTTTGTCAATCCTGGCCAGTTATAATTTAATCGAATTCTTTTTATTGTTCGTTCGATTCCTTGATGCCCTCCTGTGGGTGCATCGTGATATTCGTAGAGTATTTGTTTCTTTTCCTCTTCAGAATATTTCCTTGTATTATCCGCGAATTCTTCCTCTTCTTTTTCTTCTTCGTCTTCTTCTAACGTGAAGATTCTATTTTTTGTCTCCTCGTTGATATCTCGGGTTACTTGTCGGCTTAGCGCGTCGGCATTCGCGTTTGCTCATCCGGCCTTGTGTATGATTTTATAATCATATTCCTCGAGTTTCAGTCTCCAACGGATTAATCTAGACCCGGGGTCAGTTACATTGAACAACCATATCAAAGGTTTATGATCGGTAATTATTTTAAACTTTGTGCCATAAATGTATGGTCGAAAATGTTTAACAGCCCATACAATTGCCAATAGTTCCTTCTCCGTAGTATTATAATTTTGTTCCGCGCGAGATAATACTCAGCTGGCGTATGCGATAGGTCTATCCTTGCCTACCGTTCCTTGTGATAGTACGGCTCCGATTGCATAGTCCGAGGCATCGGCAGTCACGTTGAATTCTTCATTGAAATCCGGATACTTTAGCACTGGCGCTGTCGTTAATTTTTCCTTTAATTTGTCAAACGCGATTTGTTGTTCGTTTTTCCATTCGAACGTTTCCGTTTTCTTCGTTAATTTTGTTAACGGTTTTGCGATTCGCGAAAAATTTTCTATAAATTTCCGGTAATAACCCGCTAGTCCGATAAACGACGTACGTCTTTTACTTTCCGTGGTGTCGGAAAATTTTTTACCGCCTCTAATTTCGACGGATCTGGCAGTATACCGTTTTCGGAAATAATATTTCCAAGGTATATTACCTCTTTTCGTAAAAATTCACATTTGTTAGGCTGTAGTTTGAGACTATGTTTCCGTAGGCGTTGTAATACTTCCGCGAGTCTTCTGTTGTGATCCTCTAAACTGGATCCGTATATAACGATGTCGTCGAGATAAACGAGACATCGGAGTTCTTGTATCCCGGTTAGCACTGAGTTCATAAGTCGTTGGAAAGTCGCAGGCGCGTTTCTGAGTCCAAACGGCATTCTATTAAACTCGTAGTGTCCGTAGGGAGTCGAGAAGGCTGTTTTATTTTTGTCGCGCTTGGTCATCGGTATCTGGTGATATCCAGATGCAAGGTCGAGCGTCGTAAAATACTTCGCGTTTCCCAGCTGATCCAAAATATCGGTAATATTCGGCAGTGGGAATAAATCGCCTATAGTTAATTCATTTAACTTCCGGAAATCGACTACTACTCTTAATCGCGGTTTGCTTGTTGCGTCAGCCTTTTTTGGCACTACTAATAACGGTGCATTCCACTGGCTAATGCTTGTATTGTACTAATAATTCCGCCTTTTAGCATTTCCTGTACTTGTTTGTTCACTTCTGATTTGTGTTTTTCGGGAAGGCGATACGGTCTCACATTGACGGGTGAGGTATCGGCGCGCGTGCTTATCTCGTGGTTTAGCGTTGCTGTACATGACAGTGGTTCTCCGCTTAAATAAAACACGTCGCTATATTCTTTGCATATTTTCTGTATCGCTTTCCTTTCTGCCTCGTTTAAATGTTTTGTGTGTAACAATTGTCAAATTCGTTCGTCACGCGTTAATTGATTCGGAGTCTCGTCTATATGTACCGTGTACAACTCGTGCGCGTTATCTTTGCAAACGTCTTCTACGGTTACGAAGGGTGTGTGTATCTCGACCGGCTTATCAGTTGTATTAATTACACTGATGGGACATTGGTTCTTCGGTTCTACCAAACTACGTTCGATATAGATTCCTGGGGCGGTTTCTTTGGCTCGAATGATCCCTGTCTTATTATCATTTGTTATTGCGTGTATAATTGTTTCACTACGCGGCTTTAAGATAATTTTGTTATACGGTTGCAGTTTTAGGACGGCGTTTCCGATTTGTAATTCGCGTTTTTTGTAATCGCACGTGACTTGCTGCTTCTGGAGGAAATCAATTCCTATGATCCCGTCGTATTCCATTGGGAAATCATCTTTCACGACGTAAATCGCGTGTTTTATCTTGTTTCCGTTTAGCTCAATTGTCGCGTACATTTTTCCGATCGTCTTTGCTTTATGACCGGTTATTGCAACAAGGGTTATTTTATTATTGTAAATTTCGGTCTCGCCCTTCAAGTGTTTCACTTTTATCAATGAAATCGTAGCTCCCGAATCGTAAAGCATATTTACTTTTCCGCGTTTTGCCTCTCGCATAGGCAGAGTAATTATATTTAAACTTGCTCTCTCTCTCGACGTTCGGCGCACGTGTGTCACCTGATATTCGAGCGCGCGAGTCTTCTTAATCTTATCTCCGCGCTCTCCGTCTTCATCGCAGCTACGTTCGGACTCGGAATTTCTCTCCTGCCGGATTCTTTGATTATCTATTTTATTAATACTTCGCGGGTTTTTTCGATCCTTTGGCTTGTTACGTGGGGGCGTCTTATTTTTCGGTCGCCCGTTAATTCCCAACATTCTTCGCGGTTATGTCCACGCTTTTTGCAATGATTGCAAAATTTGTCGATGGCGGATACGCGCGAAGATTTTTCCGGTTTCGGCAGAACGTTGACTTTGCTACGATAGTCTCGTCCGTAATGTCCGAGTTTTCCACATCTATAACATTGTCCCGTCGTTCGCTGTCCTGACCGCGTTGATTCAGGCTTATTTAGCGAGGAATTAGTTGCCCGTGACGTGCTAGGTCCGATAAATCTCTCTTCCGCGCTCGCGCCGGCTATCGCTTCTTGAAGCGTTGTATATCGTTGTGAGCGTACGAGTACTTTTAAGTCGCTTCGTAGCCTTAATTGAAAATTTAATAATGCTTGTGTTTGGATCGTTTGTAAGATGGTGCGTTTCTCTGAGCTTGTCTGGTTTCCTCCCTCTATCATTGAATCGTATAAATTCATAGCGAGCTGATCGACGCGTTGCCCGAAATTTTGTGCTGTCTCATTATATTTCTGCTTTAGGGAGTTAAATTCTAATTGCAAGTGGGCAGTACTTTGCTTGCATTGGTATGCGGTTTCTAGTTGTTGCTTTAATTCTTCAAACGTTTGTATGTCTCGCGTTTCGAAAACTTGCATGGCTTTACCCTTTAATTTAGTAAATAGTATGCCTTGTATCAGAGACTCTTCGTCTCCGGGATGTATGTTTTGCATTGTATATGTGCATGCGTTTAGAAATTCCTGAAGGCGGTGTCGCGATGTACCGTCGAATTCGGGTATCATCATTCGCGCTTCTTTTAGAGACATATATTGTCGTGCAGTACTCCGTCGATTTCGTACGTCGCGCTCAGTCCGTCCGTAAGTCATACGAGGCTCGTAATCGGACTCCCGCTGTTCGTCTGTGTGTGTGTATGCCTGTGCGGCTTCTATCCTATTCATACGTGTGTTTAGTGTATGTAACTCTGCATGTATAGCTTGTATTATATTAAGCATTTGTGAAGTTTCTCCGGGCGCTACGACGGAGAGTTGTTGTGACGTGACGTCTAAATTTTGTCCCATTTGTGCAAGGGTTTGTCGGAGTATGCTTATTTCGGCATCTATCGCGGTTGGCGGAATAATTTTGTTCACGAGTTCGGCTGATATACGGTCGCAATCGGCGCGGCTCGTTTTGAGTTACTTGAACGGAGTCGCTTGGATTATTTGCAAATATACTCGCGTCAAAACTAGTAAACGGAAATTCTCGTTTGTTTATTACGTTCGGAGGTAACTCGTATTATTTTCGTTTGACAAGTCGCTGTCTAAATTTCTACGAACGCTTTCGAGATTTTGCGCAGTTAAAGGCAATACTCGCGTCGTTAACCGTACAGGTGTACTATGCAACCACGATTGGTTTTTAATCGCTTGTCGGGGTGTTTCGTCACCTTCCGACATTCACGCAATCAAATAAATTCGGACTTACAGTATTACGGCTCCCATCGTTACGCTTTATACGGGTCGGCTGCTGCTGCTGCAACTCGATCGCTCGTGGGCTGATAACGGCGGCTCCGTGTTGGTGATAGATACGGCGGGTCGTCGCTCGTGATGATGCGCTGCCCGTGAGGTTGTCGTAGGTCGGCGTTGTCCTTGGACGTCGGCGATCTTTTTCGTTTCGCTGCTGCTTATCAATCGTTGCACTGTTTATGTTGTCCGTTCTCTCGTTCTTTCCTAGTCGTGGCTTCTGCTTGTTTCCGTCAGAGTTACTGACGTGCCCGTCTAACACTTGTTATAATTGTATGTGTTTTTACAGGTCTTCGCCGCTGTGAAGATTTTGGAGACGACGTCGGCCCTGCGGCTAAGATCCCACCGCTGCCACCAAATTGTTGTGCCTCCGGGAAGGCACGGAAAATTGTGGGGTCTTAGTCGACTGAAGGATGAGGATCCTAGGATCGGCGGGCGTCTCCACTTTGACTAACTTTGCTTGTTTATCTGAATAAATCTTTTATTTCCCTTATTTCTTGAGTTGGTTTAATTCTGTATAATCGCACCTGGGTGGTTAGTTAAGTATGCTCGCTCTCAATAGTCAGATTACAGGTGATAGTTTATATTCTGCGGCTTGTCTACAACTCCTAGTTAGGTTCTAATTAGCGACTTGACTTTTTGGATTTTCGTTAGCGACTGACTTCATCGCCTCGCTTTCCGTTTGCGGTGGTCTCCTGCCTTTTTCTACATCTTTCGGGGGAAGATGTAGAGAAGCTCTTTCATTGGCTAATTTTTATTCACACGCTTTTATCTAGGTGCAAGCGAAGCAGATTGATTCTTCGCTTGCGATCCGCGGTTTTCGGTGTAATGCTTATATTTCATCGCGTTTGCGTCTTTTCGCGATAAGCGCTTCGCGAGAGCGTGAGAACGTTTCTCAAATGATTGTATAATAGGCGACTTACTAATTAATTATTAAAACTATATTTAATATAATATAGTTATAGTCATTCGGACTATAACAATATATATACATATATTACATGAAGTGAGGCACAGATGTGATTTATTTATAATAAATAAACGTTATTTGAATGTAATGTATAAAAAGATTGTGAAATAGTTACATGTTTGAACACATAAACGCTATCCAGCTATCTAGAAGGAAAGTGTATTACCACACACACACACACACACACACTCGGGGCTGAGGTGATACTGCTACCGGGCGCGTCTCCACAAGCGGATAGGAGGATGCTCGCTGCTCTTAGGAGCAGAGGGTAGGAGTGAAATAAAATAGCTCCCGCGGACAAAACACCCCCAACCCAAGTCAAGGTGTCAAGATACCGTGCCGATGACTGCATGGCGCCGGGATAGAGCGTCGCAAACGGTTCTTTGGGGCAAATGGTCCAACCCCTTGTACTTAGTGGCCTTGCTCCAGCAACCGGGGCTCTGCTGGAGTGGACTGATACTTCCCTAGGTTTTCGTGGGAATAGTATGGAGAAAGTTAAAACAAATACAACAAATGACGTACAGATAGGAGAAAACAGCGGGCATCACGCCCAACAAGCCATTGGACGCTTCACTGCCGACAACATCTACACTGATAAGCGTACTACCTGTGATACCCAAAGCACTCGTAGACGAAAATGTTTTCGAAACCACGCGTAACCCGCCCAAAATATCCCTTCGACATTGGTTAAGATCGCCGGAAGGTCGACAAATGATGCGAAAGGATTGGGGGCCATTAGGACAAAAGTACATGGACGCTCTCCTCGGTGCTGATGAGAAGAAAGAAATTGATAATGTATACGGAGTCTACTTCGGCGAAAATGAAATGCGGCTCGGCAGCAAGCGATTCGCGATTGACAAAGATGACACTATAATCATAGGCGACACGCGGTACATTAAAACACCCGGATTGTACGAGTTAATCTTCAAGAAAAGACCTGATTACCGGGATGATGATTTGCAAAAATACAAGCACATATTATTGACGACAAACGTGCATAAACGCAATTTTGATGCGCAAGGTCGTGTGAAGGGTAGCAAGGGGGACAAGTACAAATATATAATTGCACCGTTGACGCGGGTGGAGAGCCCAAAATCTAGCATGGGAATGCCTCGCGCTATGACGCTAACCGACAATAAGATTGATTACGTGCACTGGGACGACCCTAACGAGCTAGTGGATCGCCTACGATTGCTCGACGCTTCGCGCCAAGCTGGCAACAACGCGCATGACAACGAGATCCTGTCGATCATCGAGAAACTGCGGGAAGCGGGCATTATTATAAATTAAACGGGGGTCCCGACAATCTATTTAGTTCATCGCGTGACACTTTACAAAGCATTGCAAAAATGTCTATCAATAAATTTGGATTATTCGAGAGGAGAATTGATACAACCGGCGATCATTGGCACACATTAATGAGACGATGTATGCGTAAAAACGCTCTATGTCGCGTTGCTACAGATTATGACGCGAGATCGCGCAAGATTCGTCGTGTAGCGCAACCTGAGGCGGATACCGATGCCGTCAACAAATTGTACTTGGAAGAGTGCTTTAAAACATTGATGGTCCAACAGAAAGAGTTAGATGAGAAGCTGACTGCGTTAGAGAAGGATGTACGAGCGTTAGAGACTGCGATAAAAGAACTTTTGCGTGCACCCAACACTACCTCAGACACAGACATCTAATGAGCGGTTGGCTCAGAAACGTTTATCAAACAGTTGTGAAACGTCTAGAAGGAATTCTCGAGTGGTTGCAAACGAACAGCTACGAAGGATTATCAGCGTGCTACCAAACAACAATGAGTGGCATCAGTGACCGACCCGGAAGCAGCAGTGAACGACCTGGAAACGGTGGTGAACGCAACCGCTACGATCGAGGTTACGAACATGTCAAGCAGGGCTGCGAACGAGGCTACGAACAAGTCCTTAAAGGTTACATACAAGGCTATCAACAACTCAGTAAGGGTTGCGAACAGGTCAGGGACGGTTACGATCGAGTCAAAAGCGGCTACGAACGGGTCAGAAGCGACTGTGAAAAAGGCTGCAAACGAGTCAAAGACGATTTTCGAATGGGTCAAGGACGGAAGTGAACGAACGTGAACGAACCCCGAAAGAACCCCGAAACAACCTCGAAACAACGTGGCACGAACGTGAACGAACCCGAAAGAATCTCGAAACAACGTGAAAAAACGAGAATGAATAGTGAAAATAACAACGAGCAACATAGTTTGGAGAGACGGCAGTTGGTAAACGAGTTGCATGCGTCAGCGAGAAAAAATTTCCCTCGAAGACATGTCATAGTGCGAGGATACGATGATCTGTGGCAAGCCGACATTGTCGAAATGCGTCCGTACTCTCGTTTTAACAAAGGTTACCACTACATACTCACCGTCATCGATGTGTTGAGCAAGTATGCGTGGGCTGTATTACTCAAGAGTAAAGGAGGAAGCGAGACAGCTGACGCAATCGCCAAGATAATTCGAGATAGTAAGAGATGTCCGAAAAACATGCAAACCGATAACGGGAAGGAATTTTACAACGCCGATGTGCAACGACTTATGCGAAAACATGACATTAATCACTATTCGACATATTCGGTATTGAAGGCGTCGGTCGTCGAGCAATTCAATCGCACGCTAAAGAACGACATGTGGAAGATGTTTACGCTGAATGGTACTTACAAATGGTTCGACATGCTGCCACGCCTTGTATCAGATTACAACGGACGCAAGCATCGAACGATTGGTATGCGACCCGCTGACGTTACCCCCGCGATCGCCGAAAGACTCTTGGCTACCGTGTACAATCGTGTAAAAATCGCGGGCCCGGCAAAATTCAAAGTAGGTGATCAGGTACGCATCAGCAAGTACAAACAACTTTTCGAGAAGGGATACACGCCAAATTGGACAACCGAGGTGTTTAAGATTGTTAAAGTGCAGCATACTAATCCCGTAATATATCTACTCGAGGATTATCGCAAGACATCTATTGCTGGAGCGTTTTACGAGCACGAGCTGCATCGCGCAAATTGTCCGGATGTGTACCTCGTGGAGAAAATACTGCGCAGGAGGGGTGACGAGGTTTACGTGAAATGGCTAGGATTCGACAGTTCGCACAACTCTTGGATACATAAAAACAATGTTATTTAATGTATTTTATTCAATCATTTTTATAACATACTATATATTGTATACCATATATAAAATATATAACAAAAAAATATATAATTCTCATTAATACATCCTCACAATATAATACATATACTAAATATAATAAATATAATAAATATAATAAATATAATAAATATAATCAATATAATAAATATAATAAGTATAATAAAAATAATAAATATAATAAATATAATTTACAACGATATTCTATAATGTCCCCACGGCAAGGTGTCGGTCGACTCAGGTACGACATACCGTTTGTCGTCGTAGGGACTTAGAGCAATTTTTGTCTCGCTGACGGTATACACTTTATGTAATTTTGATCTTATGCATGACTGCTGACGCGTCATTTCTATTTCATCATTAAGGCAACGCGTATAATTGTCGAATGTTATACTACGCGCTACAACGTTATTTTTGACACCTTTTACTTTTTTAGTGTCTTTTTTACCGTCCACCCGCAAAGCATACATTTTTGCTCTAAGCCCGACGAATTTGATCATTATCGCGCCGTTATTCTCATCTTTCATCAGACCCGGCATCTTTTTATTCGCGAGCGGTATACCGTACGCATTATTCGCGGCGTAATCGCTGGTATCGAATCGAGCAATATCGCGTTTCAAATTTTCATAGACATCTTGACATTTAATTTGATATATTAAACTGTCCGTGTCGGTGTACATTACTCTACAATTGTCACGATAGAGCGGTGACATGTATTCGTGATGAAATTCATAAAGGCATACTTTAGATATGTCGAGTATGCACATGCCGACGTAGATTGGTTTGTAGAATTTTACTTCGAGTTTGCGTAATTCTATGGCAACTAATTTTTCCAAAAATATGCTCGTACTATGAAAATTTGATTTCGCGATCATTGCCTCCACACCGTACCGTCCCATTTTGTTAATAATTTTACATCCACATGTTTGCGCACATTTTCCATCGTCTTGCCGAATACCGCATTATTCATCAGTTTATATAAATTTTTTTCAAAATCGTTTTTCGCATGTGTTCTAAACTGTGTATTGAGTTCGATGTATTTTTGCAGCCACGCTGACTGTGTGAATTGTAGTATGCAGTATATTTTTGTTATGCGTAGCCCGTGGCGCGTGCACTGCTGTAGATTACGATAGTGTATTACATAGCGCTTCTTATCGCAAAGCGTTGCGAGGAGTTTATACTCCCGCTTGCCGGGTGGCTTATCGCGCGTCTGGCAAAACGGTAGGTCATTGTGCGCGTTATGAAGATGCCGCGGATACTCTAAATCTACTTCGAGAACATAGCCTATAGGCGAATCGAACGCGATAGATGAAACGTCAAAATTTGATATATCGTCGACCCACCGAAAATCGGCAATGATTGACACATTGCCCATCCGTACAAATTATTTACATCAAAATACATGAGGTACCATGAGGGTTTCGATGGGTCGTACGATTGCATGTACTTGTTATTAGCCTGTGCGTATCGGCCTGAACATTGACTAAGGCCGCCGCGTATACCCCGTTCGACAAACATAACCATGTCAATGTCTGTTAATAATTCAAATTTTATATCTGTATGTTTTAACATGGCGTCCCATGTATATCCGGAGAGAGTATAATAATACGCGGGATCGAGTCCATAACTTTTTATACAACTATCGCGAAAATTTTCAAATATGTCTGCCAATAACAAGACATCAATTTTTAAATATAAATCGTTATATTCGCCTAGCGTTCGAAGGGAAAATCGGCTCCAGACGGTCTCGGCGTGCGCGTAATCACTCTCGGATACTGTGTCGCTGGTCAGGGAACTGTAAAATGAGTCGCGCAGCGGTAAACGTGTGTCTTGTAATCTGTCCACGCAGTCAATGTATTCGTATGGAAAGACACCCTTTCGTGTCAATAAATTGAATTTTTCACTAGTTAAATTTTGATATTCCGAATGTAAAATTTTTAGTTTTTCTTTGTCCAAAAATGACGCTAATTTGTCGAGACTAGCGCTGAAAAACTTGTACGAATCGATAAAGCGTAATTTAATATAATTTTTCGAATTATTATCTTGTGTCAATCTAACAGTTTTCGAGAATGATATGTATTTTTCCTTTGTTATCGGCAGTAATTCGATTTCCCCTTTGAACGCTGTGGCTATGTCCTCGATAATGAAATGCGCGTCGTAGCCGGACAGATTGTGAAAGACTATAGGGATACAAAATGATTCTTTGTAATTTAAGTTACAATTTGAGTGCGCGGGGCCTCTGTACCGCCCGGTGAGGTGGCAATGATCGCGAACGCGTGTATCGTCTTCGTCAAACGGTTTTTCGCATATATGACAATGTGTTGCGCTGCGAAATTTTGCCCACTCGTCAGGCGTTAAATTTATCATGGGGACATTGGTCGTTAAAATATTTTTTACGCGGATTGCTAAATTTTTTTAAGCTGTTCGGCGAACCACGCGACGCAATCGACACTACGGCGGAAATTGTATGTGGACAACGAACTGTCATACGAACACTGTACGTAATACGCGATGCTGAATACTTGATGGTGTTGATAATTTTTGACATCTTCGGTCTTTGTCAAAACACACTCGAGGTCGGCGTACACCACAAACGGCAGCCGCTCCTTCCTCGTGTAGTTGTCGAAGCTGAGCCACTTGTCCTTGTCGCTCGGCAACCGAATAGCGTAGTCGTTTAGTTTTCCGCAATCTTCCGTATGCGCCTGCAACTGGTCCTCAGAATAGAAATAATGTAGGCATTTGTAAAAAATAAAAAAATTTATTTATTATAAAATTATTTTTAATATAATTTACGTGTAATAAATATATATACTTACCGATCGCAAATAAATTTTCTACATTTGTGTTTGCTCAGTTGTGAGCTCACGAGGCGAGACAGATTTTTTATCAAAACAAAATGCCCGACGCTGTTTTCGTCTTCCACGTACAGCAGATTGACGTGTCTGTCTTTCTTTTTTTCCGAAAGACGTAGCGGGACGATGTTCTCGTTCTCGATGATGTACACGTTTACGGAGATGTCGTTTGCAAGTTCGAATTTTTTAATTTGATTCACAGTCACTGGAAACTCAATGTTTTGGAGATTCAGCACTGTGGTGTAATGCGGATAGGAGGATTCTCGTTCCATATGTCTTTCAGCGGGGTATAGAGCGGCTACCACTGACCATGCAAAACACGCATTGTCCGCTGATCGCACATTAACAACCGCTCTTTTTACCATAATTTTTTGCGGTAATTTGACATGGCATTTAGCGCGCATTGGATTATACTTGTTGATATTCACAGTCAAATCTATTATCCGCGACAATGCCCAGCCGCTATCGCGTTCCTGGAACTCTTCTAGCGATGCTAGCGTGGGCTCGATTACGCGGTGCTCGTACCACTCGCGTACATCGGACGTGCGAAAGAGTTCAAAGTTTCTCGTGTTGATACTTTTATTGGCACGCTTGTCACCGGACACAAATTCGCCGTTGAAAACAGTGTTTACTTTTACACTGATGTGTCTCTGCAGCACATTCTCCACGTTTTCGACTACAATGTTTGCTGCATTTTCCAAAAACTGACGCGGTTCGATGTAGTCTGCGTTAATTACCGCACCGGTCAGTATATACGGCTATCGAACGCCGTATCGATTTCGCGCCAAACGAGTCTTTGCACGTTATTGCCACCGCCACTAAATCCACCACTAAACATGGATTCACCGACATACTGTCTCTGCAAGCGCACCTTCGCACCCTCGAGTCGCGCTATTCTCGCCACGAGAGATTGCCTATGTCCAATCGAGAGACGCGGACGCTTGGCACGGCTGCGTTCTTCCAGCTGTGTGATAAATTCTTCACAATCTTGCAGCCATCCGAAATATTCGCCCAAGGTGGCGACTTGGCGGGAACGCTCCAACAGGCCGCGCTCAATATGTTCTACGTTCTCCATTTTTATTGCAAAAACAATTTACTCACTCACTACTATGCTCGCCAGTGGTACTATGACCCGGCAGCTGCATCGGTCCTCATTATATATACCGATCATCCCTTTGTTCTTCAACGTATGATGGAATTGTTAATTCGCGAGAAATATTTGCGCTATCTTATCTTGGATTCGAAAACTTAGATATCGCTGATAATTCTTAGAAATTCATAGATAAAGCCGCCATTCCATTTCACCTCGTCGCAAGACACGTCGGATCCAAGCCTGGATTCTGCGAAGACATATCGCAACCTGTGAAGCCTGCGTTCGCCCCCGCTCATCTTTCTTAGAAATATACGTATCAACCCGCTTGATTGTCGGCGCTCGATCCATGCGGCACCCATTCGCAGAATTTTATCTTATCTTCGGAGAAAATTTAGATGAAGAAACGCAACCCCCTTAGTAATAGATATCTGAATGTCGGCGCTCGATCCAAGCTTGGATTTTGCAGCAGCCCTTCGTAGAATTTATCTTATCTGCAAACTTTGATACCTTACAAAGACGCCGCTTATCTTGGATTCGAAAACTTAGCTTATCTTGTTACAATAAAAATAAAATCTCGACGGCAATCGGAGCCTGTGCGGATGACATGCACAAAATTAATAAATTAAAATGAGATCTCAAGTCAAACTCATTTATTAAAATCTAAACGTTTCGACCCACTTCGGGTCTTCTTCAGTAGCTGCAAAATACAAAGAAACAAAAAAATAAAAGATAATCGGTACAATCAGAAAATTATAAAACTCGTATACATACAATCCGCAAATAAATTAAATATCATTCTCCTCCCTATTCGAACCGTCCGGTCGTCGGAGTGTCTCCCTAACGGTGACCATCGTCAGGAAGGAAGCAGAGCAGTGACTCCCTTACCAACACTAATCAACATAGTATAAATTAAACGTGTAAGATCCCCAAGAATTATAAATTAAAAACCGGGAAGAACACTCACCCCGACAGCAAAAACAGAGAGAAGACGATGCTACACGTGACACATCACTCTAACGACTGTGCGGTATTCTACCTCGACACAGTCGATACATATATACGCAAAAAAAACACAAAAATAAAATATGAAAATAAAAATA
Organism: Nylanderia fulva; assembly: GCF_048542155.1. Lineage (NCBI taxonomy): Eukaryota > Metazoa > Arthropoda > Insecta > Hymenoptera > Formicidae > Nylanderia > Nylanderia fulva. Next base: position 87,725 of record NW_028190486.1, read on the forward strand.
AAAACAACTAATACTTATCGGCACTCATGTCAAAGGTCTAACGAAAAAATCCGGTTATGTCTAATCACAAAGCTAGATTTTGGTAAATTTTTCAATTAACAGATCAACACGTTGGGGATCTTACACGTTTAATTTATACTATGTTGATTAGTGTTGGTAAGGGAGTCACTGCTCTGCTTCCTTCCTGACGATGGTCACCGTTAGGGAGACACTCCGACGACCGGACGGTTCGAATAGGGAGGAGAATGATATTTAATTTATTTGCGGATTGTATGTATACGAGTTTTATAATTTTCTGATTGTACCGATTATCTTTTATTTTTTTGTTTCTTTGTATTTTGCAGCTACTGAAGAAGACCCGAAGTGGGTCGAAACGTTTAGATTTTAATAAATGAGTTTGACTTGAGATCTCATTTTAATTTATTAATTTTGTGCATGTCATCCGCACAGGCTCCGATTGCCGTCGAGATTTTATTTTTATTGTAACACAATAATTTGAGCCGAGATTAACAGTTTTTTTTTTTATATTGAATTTACGCTGGCTGTAATAATGCGTCCGTTGAGGAATTTCTTTCAATTTGTTGGACATAGTTTTAATTGGGGCGCGGTCAAACATTTGAAGAATTGGATTAAATTAAACAAGAGCCTGATTAGATTAAACTTGCGAATTAAATTTCTAAAAGATTGTTTAAATCAGGATGTTACACCGTCTCATCTTATATTTCTTTCTCGTTATATTAATAATTTATATCATTATAAGTCAGTATTGAAACACAAATTTATTATAGGACGTACTATTAAAGACATTTTAAGAAATGAAATTTATGATGCTCATAGACAGATGCACAAAGTTAGATTGGATATTTATGAACTCGTTCGTTACATCATGTTAGATCTCCCAGTGTGTTATTGTGATGGGTTTTTCGGTGAGCAAAGCAGATCATTACATTATTTTTATAATAAGGAGCGGGTTCGACTGGATGATAAATTTAGATGGCTCTTAGATAAACAAATTAAATTCAATAATAGGAATATTCGTCCTATCCAATATTATTACACATGTACAAAAGAATTTTCTTCAAGGCCATGTGAGTCAGGGCCGTCTCAGTCTCTTAGTGTTTCCTTGAACCCGACTTCCTTTGTTTCTTTAAATCCTGATGTTGCTGACAAAAGAGATAAATGGTTTTTAAATTTATCATCCGTATCGATACCGTGTGAAATTCGAGATTTGTTGCGGTTAGGAGAGAACTTCTGTCTGCCAGTATTTGATAAAGATAAAACCACTATAGAGTTGTTGAAAAATATAGAACAAAATATTTTTAAACTCCCTGTGGAAAAACGATCTGCAGTCAGAAATAGAGCCTTCCCCATAATAAATAAATTCCATATTTCCATGTCTGAAAAAGCTCACACAAAAAATAGTTTATTTAATGCTTACAAATTGACGGGTAAATTCATCCAAGATAATCCTGATATTTTATTTATGAAGGCGGATAAGGGTAATATCACGGTTGCGATGAACAAGGATATGTACATGGACAAAATGTGTGATTTGCTGGCTGACCGGGATACTTATACTGTTGTTAAAAAAGATCCGACTAGGAACCTAATTAATCAATTACACGGGATTTTAAATAGATGAAAAATGAAGAATTACATTTCTTCAACAACATATAAATCCCTGAACTGCACGGACGGGGTTTTACCGAGAGCGTATGGTCTGCCGAAGGTGCATAAACCGAATTGCCCTTTACGTGTCATCGTGTCATCTAGGAATACACCTCTTTATTACTTGGCAAAATTTTTACATAAGATAATATATAAGGCAATTCCGAAACCTGATTCGGCTATTTCTGATAGTTTCCAATTAGTGAACAAATTAAATGGTTTATGTGTGGACAGTGATGTGGAGTTAGTTTCACTAGATGTTACATCATTGTTCACCAACGTACCATTGGATATGGCTATCGATAGTTTAATTAACAGATGGGGGTATATTGAAAAGGAGTGTATTATTCCACGGGATGAATTTTTATGTGCAATTCGTTTTATTATGAATTCGACTTATTTTATGTTTAATAATGTATGTTATCAACAGACCTTTGGCACGCCTATGGGTTCCCCCCTCTCACCGATCATTGCGGATATCACGTTGCAAGATTTGGAGAATAGAGCGATTGCTGCGATTCCAATGTCATTTCCATTTTATTTTAGATATGTTGACGATATCGCGTTGGCGGCCCCTCCCTCCATGCTTAAAATTGTTTTAAACACTTTCAATTCTTTCCATCCTAGATTGCAGTTCACCATGGAGGAAGGGGTTGACAACCGATTGAATTTTTTAGACGTCACTATTATTATAAATAATGGAAGCATTGAGTTTGATTTATTTCATAAGCCGACGTATTCAGGTAGATATTTAAATTTTGAGTCGCAGCATCCTCTCTGCCATAAAAAAGGCACCATTATCAGCCTCATAGATAGAGTTTTTTGGCTATCTCATCCGAAATTCCATAAAGATAATTTTGAGTCTATGATTGGAGTTCTTTTGTCTAATAATTATCCTCTCAAATTGATATTTCAAACATTACAAGCGCGGTTAAAAAAGTTGTTCTTCCGGTACAATAATAAGTTGCATAACAATAGAACAAATATATGCAATGACAAGATTCCAACGCAGAAAAAAGTTTCGTACTTTAATATTCCGTATATCAATAATGTATCAAAGAGAATCGAGGACATTACACGTGATTTGGATGTCATTCCATCCTATACAGCAATTAACAGTCTCCGTAAATTCATCAAAGTACACAAGGATAAGTTACCAAGGGAACTCCATAACAATGTAGTTTATAAAATTGATTGTATGGATTGTGATGCGTCGTATGTAGGGCAGACGGGTAGATTGTTGAAAACTAGGATGAAAGAACATCGCAGCAACATAAAAAGAAACGCGTCACAATTATCAGTCATATCGGAACATAGATTATTGAACCATGAATTTAATTGGGAGGATGTAAAAATCTTGGATGAGGAGCCTTTTTTAGGTAAACGTTTGATATCCGAAATGATCCACATTAAGCGTCAGAAGAATAGTTTAAATTTACATAGCGATACCGACAAATTAAACGAGAATTTTGATCTGTTAATTGAAAAATTTACCAAAATCTAGCTTTGTGATTAGACATAACCGGATTTTTTCGTTAGACCTTTGACATGAGTGCCGATAAGTATTAGTTGTTTTTATTTTTATTTTCATATTTTATTTTTGTGTTTTTTTTGCGTATATATGTATCGACTGTGTCGAGGTAGAATACCGCACAGTCGTTAGAGTGATGTGTCACGTGTAGCATCGTCTTCTCTCTGTTTTTGCTGTCGGGGTGAGTGTTCTTCCCGGTTTTTAATTTATAATTCTTGGGGATCTTACACGTTTAATTTATACTATGTTGATTAGTGTTGGTAAGGGAGTCACTGCTCTGCTTCCTTCCTGACGATGGTCACCGTTAGGGAGACACTCCGACGACCGGACGGTTCGAATAGGGAGGAGAATGATATTTAATTTATTTGCGGATTGTATGTATACGAGTTTTATAATTTTCTGATTGTACCGATTATCTTTTATTTTTTTGTTTCTTTGTATTTTGCAGCTACTGAAGAAGACCCGAAGTGGGTCGAAACGTTTAGATTTTAATAAATGAGTTTGACTTGAGATCTCATTTTAATTTATTAATTTTGTGCATGTCATCCGCACAGGCTCCGATTGCCGTCGAGATTTTATTTTTATTGTAACACAATAATTTGAGCCGAGATTAACAATTTTTTTATATTAGCTTATCTTATCGGCAAACTTTGATACCTTACAAAGACGCCGCTTATCTTGAATTCGAAAACTTAGCTTATCTTATCTTGTTTATGAAAACTTAGATATCGCTCAAAGACGCCGCTTATCTTATCTTGTAACAGATATTCGCTTATCTTATCTTGTAACAGATACCCGCTTATCTTGTTTATAAACATATCAGGTAACATGATCCCTTATCAGGTAACCTGAGCTGATAAGATAAGCTTATCTACTGATAAGACCCCCTCCCCCGCGTGACGTCACCCCCCCTCGCCCCCGATTTCCCCCCGCCCCGCACCCCCCCTCATTACCCCGGGTTACAACCCCCATATTATTCCTACTAACATCATCATCGTCTTTAATGAAATGTAGAATCAGTTAATTAGTAGTCAGCAATTAAGTTCGTTTATTATTAATAATTTATTTCGCGAGAACGACTAGCATTAAGCGACGGAACATTGTCATTTTTATGAACTTTTCGGGATCTTTTCGTGAATTTTTGAGATATTCGCATCTTATTTATTGGTTCCGTGATTATAATTATGATTTTACATATAGTTTTGCAATAGATATATTTTGGACGTACTTTAATGTTACTCTTGTCGTTCGCGCATAAAAACTTGTTTACGCGCATCGATTTGTTACATCAGGTGTTCGAAATATCCAGATCTTATTTTGTCTATTATACGGTTGAGCGCAAGGGGACGCGATTCGAACAAGTGTTAAAATCCGTACGTGTGTAATTAATTAAGGAGATCTTTAGAATTCCCGGCTCAATCAAATCACGAGCATCTAACAGTCACATAGAACTTTTAACGCCCAACCAAGTAAATTTCAACACCCCATATCTTTGCGCCCGGTCGGGATCACGTGCGCTCATACAATTCCACATATTTTATATATATATATATATATATATATATATAATACTTTCTTCTTTTTAATCTGTTAAATATATTTCATTTTATTATAATTCCAGATGTACTCAAACATCGAAATAACAGAAGATGTAAGTATTTTATTTTTCATTATAAAATACTATTATTTTTTATTATAAAAGCTATTATAAAACTAATATTCTTTATATATTTCAGATACCGATGAATGAAGCCGACCACGTCGCCGCCGACTATCGTAGAGGTTAGTTATATTTTAATTTAATCAAATTTAATCAATATACCCAGCAGAGATGCTCATTAATTAATTACTTTTTAAATTAATTATGACATTTAATTACAACAGATGTAATCAAATGTAATTAAAATTTTTTTAATTGACGATTAATTTTAGAAAGATTAATTAGATTTCGTTACAATGACGATTGATATAAGCTAGATTAATCGAAGATCGTTTAATTAACAATTAATATGATCGAAGTCAATTAAAGATTATTTAATTGACAATTGATATAAACGAAATTAATCGGAGAACGATCGATTAAAAATTAATACAAGCTAATTTAATTAAAAATTTTTTAATTAACGATTAATATGAGTTAATTTTAATTAGAAGTACTTTAATTGACGATTGAAAAAAACAGATTCAATCGAAGACAATTCAATTGACAATTGATTTGAGCAGAAACAATTAAAAAAAATTTAATTGACGATTAAATATAGCAAATTTAATGCGAATCTCTTCCATTAATGATTGACTTAAGAAAATCGATATAATTTCTCTATTTCCATTAATTAACAATGTGTAACGATTAATACAATTTAAATTTTAATCAAAGATGTTTGATTGATGATATTAAAATGACTGAATTTAAATAATATATATCTTTTCCTTGGTTCTAGCAAAGTTATTGTACGTAAAAGTTACAATATAAATAATAAATAATTTACGTTTTTTAAACCATATTTTTATTCAGAACATTTTCAATTCATTATACATTTTATTATATTTAATTTAATTATATTTAATGTTAATATATATTTCTCGAATTTTTGTTCTAAAATAATAAATGTATAATATGTTATAATAAAATGTGTTGTACATATATACAATATATATTATAATTCAAAATTAATAATCAAATGTAAATATTGCAGGAAGTTTGGTAATATAACGAAGTGTAACCATACAGTTTCCTTCTGGAGAACATTTCTGCATTCAACTAGGTAACCATTTCACAATGTTTTTACATATTACATTCAAATTGTGTTTATTTATTATAAATAAATTATTAGATATTATAATTCAAAATTATTAATCAAATGTAAATATTGCAGGAAGTTTGGTAATAGAACGAAGTGTAACCATACAGTTTCCTTCTGGAGAACATTTCTGCATTCAACTAAATAACCATTTCACAATGTTTTTACATATTACATTCAAATTGTGTTTATTTATTATAAATAAATTATTAGAGAGAAATATTGAAAAATATTGAATGTATATATTTTGTTATTATGTATTTATTTATATATTTATATTTTTTTTATATTGAAAAAATTCATTTTTCTTTTTCCTTTTTTTAAATAAATAAATTTTATTAAATATTTGTTTGCCAAATAAACAAAAATGTAATCGTACACCAGCAATTACTTTTCAAAATATTATTTTTTTTGTGTGTGAATAGTTTCATATAATATCTGGATTGCAAATATATTGGTAATAATAATAGTTTTGTTGCATATCTATTATGCATATAATTTGGAAATAATATAATTTAATAATTAAAAATTGCAAACAGAATAATATATTCACATATTTATATTTATTATATTATATCTGCACATATTCATATTGATGAGATAATTGTTTATTATATAAAATCATGTGCGTGATAATTAAATATTTTCTATGCAATAAAATTAATAAGGAATATAATGATTTAACATGATTATATTCTAAATCTGTTGGTGAAAACGTTACGTGTAACAAATATATACAATTAAAGTTATTAAAATTTTATTATTTTTGTAAAATATCATTTACTTTGTAGAATACTTGAAGATATTACAATTCTATTTTTTAATAATAAATTAATTAAATTTAATAAAGAAAATAAAACATTTTATCGTGTTCTGATATTGGTGGACTTATTAACCATAGCGTGTAATTAAATATTATAGGTCTACGCTTATTGTGATAAAGCTCTTTGATTGTTAATTGACTGAAATATAACCTAAGAGCTTTGGACATTCACATTCCACAGTAATCAAAGAGTTAGGATTATCAATTTTCTTTAAGGTAACGTATTTGTTTGATAGCAGAGCAAAAACGCGAGCGATAAGTGTCAAGAGAGAAGTGCGCGACAAAGAAAAGAACGTTTTCGCAAAAGCGATTAATTAGAGAGTCGATTTTTTGACGCATACAATGTATATTTAAGACGGACACTATTTACAGGCTATTTACACTGGTTAAATAAACCGTAGTTTAATACGTGAATCCGCGAGCTACGGGGAAGGCGATGCGTTAGTTGCTGGCTATACGCGAGCTACGTAAAGTCAGAACCGCGCCGAAATCGTACGTGCTACTTGCGACAGATATGCGTCTAATTCCGAGAGCGACTATATCCCGGTCGATCTGGGGTGCCCTTTTATAGCAACGTGTTTCGAGAAGATTCTAGATGCCTTCAAAATTACATGTTATTATTTTAGAATTGTCTCGAAGGACATTAGCGTATTATTTTTCGTAGAGAGAATGTTGTTGTTTACAGTTCTCATATTAGCGCTTGCTATAGGCGCTTTGGACTGTATACGCGCGGTGTCGCGATTGGCAAAGATAATCCGCGGTAATTTTGCCTAAATTCGACTTGCACTAGGGCGTTTTTAAACATTCCGCCCGCCTTCGCTCGAAACTTTCGGCGAATTCGCTGCTGGGGCTCTACCGCTGACTCGCTACGCTACTGCGCTCAGCTGATTGATGCCCGATCACGCTTCGACCACGTGAAGACGCACGTGTACATACGAGTGATACGAGTACGCTACGCAGCGCGATATTCTATCGATTAATATTTCGGTGTTTTACTGTGAAAGTGATCGTGAAAAGAATCAAATGCGTGTGCGGTGAAGTGAAAATTGGGCCAAAGTGTCGACGAAGATGTACAATATTTTCAGTGCACGCAAGTGAGTATCGGTTTGCTGTCGGACGGTTCTAACCTGACAAGTCGAATAATTTGGCATGTATAATTGACAGGTGATACTTGAGCTGAGAATCTGTGGATGAAAAGAGCCTATCTACACTATTATTTTTCATCGATGTCAATGCGCTTATGATACAGAAGTACTTGAGCCTTCGTGATCCGACGGGCCCTCGAGTGCATCGTCGCCACTGGAGGGAAGCAAGACGAGTTTGACGATGGGTCGAGTGAGCTCCGTCGCTGCCGTCTTTACTGTGACGACACGAATTCTTCCCTCCTCTCCAGGATGTACGCGGATGATTCGAGCTAGTGGCCATCTCGTCGGCGGTACGTTCTCGAACCGGATCAGACAGAGGCGCCCCACGTTGAAGTCGGAGTCCGCCTTTAGCCATTTCGGACGATGAGCGAGCGTATGGAGATATTCCTGGGATCAGCGTTCCCAGAAGTGATCCCTCAATTTCTGCAAGGCTTGCCAGCGGCTCAGGCGGTTCGCTGGCTGATTCATAAGTGAGGGTTCCGGCAGTGCGGTTAGCGAGGAGCCGATCAGAAAATGCCCCGGCGTGAGTGCGGCTGGATCCTCAGGGTCGTCCGATAGTGCCTGCAACGGTCGGGAGTTGAGGCACGCCTCGATCTGTGCGAGGAGAGTAGCCATTTCTTCAAACGTCAGCGTAGCTTCTCCCAGGACTCGGCGAAGATGATGTTTGAGGGATTTGACGGCTGCTTTCCAGATGCCTCCAAAATGTGGTGCGGCCGGCGGGTTAAACAGCCACTGGATGCCCTCGCCGGCAAGACGACTGACTATTTGACGGCCTTCGTTGCTGCTGGCCGCAAAGAGAGCTCGAAGCTGAGCGTCGGCTCCAACAAAGTTCGTGCCGCAATCGCTCCGAATCGTGCGGCAGATGCCTCTTCTAGCGGTAAATCGCCGCAAAGCAGCTATGAACGCCTCGGCGGTGTA